>NW_015165255.1:42469-106912 GCF_001447785.1 Gekko japonicus
CCTCCTCCTCCTCCTCCTCCTCCTCCCATTCACCAGCAGTGCAACTCTGGGAGGCAGCCATGGTTGTCACCTTCTCCTGCAGTGCCGACATTCTGAGTCATCACCCTCATCAGATTGTGCACGCCAGGTGGCTGCTTGGATGGGTGAACAGGCCCTATTTCAGCAACCAAAAGCTTTCTGGCTCAGTCTCCAGAATCCCTAACTGTTACCAGTGTTCCCTCTAAGCTGAGTTAGAGTGAGCTAGCTCACAGTTTTTTAGCCTTCAGCTCACAGATTTTTGTCTTAGCTCAGGAAGGATGGCTCCAGAGCAATGTAATTTATGCAGTAGCCAAATCATTCGCTCACAATTTTAATGCCAGTAGCTCACGAATTAGAATTTTTGCTCACAAGACTCCACAGCTTAGAGGGAACATTGACTGTTACCACGGTGTCTTCACAAGTGTCATTACTATACCAACCCAAAAGATCCAAGGATTCCATTATGGATTTTCAGTTTCCCCAGCAAGAACAGGATACATACATACAGGGGTCATTCCCTGCAGGAGCGCACAGGAGTGGAGCTCAGGCAGTAAAGAGCCCAGGGGGCGGGCACATGCAACAAGCCCCACCCCCTGCTCCCAGCAGCCGTCAGAGCAAGAAGCAGCCAGGTAAGTTGCAGAGCTCCCCCCGGCCCCCAGTCCAAAACAGTCCAGTGTCACCTTTAAGATCAAGTTTTATTCAGGTACAAGCTCTCTAGGAATCCAGAACAGTCCAGTGGAGCCTGAGCGGTGGGTGTTGCCTTCTGACACACTTCTGGTGATGTCAGGGGGTATGGCAAATGCAAATAAGTTATGCTAATGAGTTATACTAATGAACTCCTGCACCTCTTTTTCTACGAAATGACCCCTGCATACATACATATGTACCAATTTATGGCAACCCCAGCAAGGCAAGGCAAGTGGTCTGCCATAGCCTTCCTTTGCAGAGGCTTCCTTGGTGGTCTCTCACCTCACTACCGACCCTGCTTAGCTTCTGAGATCTGATGCGACCGGCCTATACCACACTATTCCACATCCCCAAGAACAGGGTACCCGTTCCTTTAATAATTCCAAAAACCGAAGGAAACACTTGCGAAGAGACCCATCCTCGTTCTGTTTTGGCTGTCATGCAACACTCCGATCCGGGCAGATACACTATTCTGTTATGCCTCATAACAACATTGTCAAGTAAGAAGATTAAGCAATGTTAACTTAGTTCTAATATGAGACTCGGTAATAAATTTCATTAGAAGCTGCTGGAAAGTGGGGGAACGCGGCGGCGCTGCTGCAGAGTGTCAGGTGGCTGGCAGCTCTAACGTATATCTTAGGGAACTGATCATCTAATTATAAAGAATAAAGCATATTTTTTTCCAGTGTGGTTACATGTGGTAATGAAGCATGCAGGACGCCTCACAAGATAGATGGAGGCTTTCACCGCTGAAGCCGAAAACTTGCTTAACTTAATAGTCTATTTATTACATTTATTCCCTGAGCATACAGGACTCGATTAATATCTTCTCGCTTGTCCTGTGCTATACAATTAAAACTAGCGAAATGCATTTGCCCAGGCAGAGTTCGCTGTGGCTGGGAATGGGAAAAGGCAGACGCTAAGCGACTCTTCGAGGAGGTGGATGAGAGGTTGTGAACGGTATGAATAATGAATGGCCCGGCAAGGGTTGTGGAATCCCATACTGGATAAAGATAAGTTGAGAGCAAAAGAGAGAGATGACAGCCAGGCAGACAGAACTCGGTATGATTTATAAAAATTATATGTTATAAGGAGCTTAGGAACTGCTTTGCGCTGTTATCAGGCTGTTAGTCCCTACTTAGCCTGGTATTGTCTACCCTGAGTAGAAGAGCCTCTCTTTTCCCCAGCCCTGTCGCCAGCTGCACTTTAACTGGAGATCCCCAGAAGTGATCCTAGGATATTCTACCTGCACTGACATTGGAACTGTAGCCAGTTTGGTGTAGGGGTTAAGTGCGCTGACTCTAATATGGGAGAACCGGGGTTGATTCCTCACTCCTCCACTCACAGCTGCTGGATGACCTTGGGCAAGCCATCGTTCTGTCAGAGCTGCTCTCTCAAGGGCAGTTCTGGAAAGAGCTCTCTCAGCCCCACCTACCTCACGGGGTGTCTGCTGTGGGGAGGGGAAGGGAAAGGAGTCTGTAAGCTTCTCGGAGACTCTGAGGGAAGGGAAGGGTATTCATCCAATCTCTTCTTCTCCTTCTTCCCATGGAACTATGACATAATCATCTTATGTAGGGTTGCCAGCCTCCAGGTGGAGCCTGGAAAGCTCCTGGAATTAGAACTGATCTCCAGGTGACAGAGATCAGTTCCCCTACAGAAAATGGCTGCTTCAGAGTATGGACTGTAAGCCATTATACCCCACTGAGGTTCTCCCCATCCTGAGACCCGTCCCTCCCCAGTTCCACGCCCAGAATCTCCAGGTATTTCCCAATCAAGACTTGGCAATCTTATGGCCTCTTGGACTGCCAATTCAACAGCCTTTTGCAGGGCAGGGACATCCCAAGTCCCTGATTGGCAGCTGCTTTGGCTAGTGGTATGCTTTTAATTGAGGGTAGGCAACCCCTATGCCAAGTGGACTTTTATATATCCAGCTCCAGTGTCCTCTGCTTGGTACTCGGTGTATTAGCAAGTTACTGTGTGCCAGAGATGCCTGAATTTCTCAGCATACATGGTTGGCACTTGAACTTACTTTGTCTGATGCTCACAATCAGGCTGTGAGCTGATCAGGGGATGTTCCGATTGCATCGAGCCACCTGCATAGCTGACAGATGAATTTGCAGCTGCCTGCTGGGCAGGTGCCCATTCACAGCCGGTCAGAGGAAGCTGGGAGGTGCAAGAGGGGAAGGAGAAAGGGGAAGGAGAAAGAGTTCCTCTGAGCTGGGCAGGGGCAGAAGAAAGGCTTTTGAACTCTGCATTGCAAAAGGGAGAGAAAGAGCTCTTTCCTCCAAGCCAGGCAGGGATTAGACTTTCCAACTGTGGCCGGGGAAAGTCCTGGAGATCTGTGGGAGGGCAGAGTTTGGGGAGAGGAGGGAGACCAGTGGGGATGTGATGGCACAGAGCCCACCCTTGGAAAATGCCTTTTCTTCCAGGGGAATAGACCTCTGTAATCTGGAGATGAGCTGTAATTCTGGGAGAGCTCCAGGCCCCACCTGGAGGATGGCAACCCATGGTGGGGACAGTAGCAGTGCTTTTAATAATCTGCATTGCACAAGGGAAGGGAGAAACAGCTCAGCCCCCCACCCACGGATGGGTCAGATTAAATGCTATTAATTTCTGCAATGCAAAAGTGAGACCAGAAAGAGTTCTTTTCTGTCCCCGTCTCTCCAAGAGGGGTTGGGGACAGAAGCAGTGTTTCCAGGCTATCGCAAAGAGAAAGAGCAGGTGTTTTCTTCTTTTCTCTGCAGCCCTCAGTGACAGCTTGTGATGGGGAGAAGAGAAATCAGGTGGGCTTTTGACACCTCCCCCCCCCAATTTGCTGCATTTCAGCAAGACTGAAAGGCACAGAGGTTTCTAGGATGAGAGACCAGAAAGAGCCTAATTTCCAGATGACCGACAGGTAGTGGGCTCCTGCTCCCCCGCCCCAAAAAAGAAACTTTGCAAGGTAGAGAGCAAAATTTCCCCAACAGGAGATCAAAAGCTAACTCCCAGCTGATCCCCCAGCAGCTGAGAGTCAAGTCAGCTTCTGATGACAGCAAGTAAGCTGTTCCTGCAAACATAAACAAGCAGGTTAGGAACAGCCAAACAGCCTGCCAATGAGTTGGCTGCCTGATCACCACTGGCAAACAAAAAATGAGTAAACCTGGCAGGCATGTGAGCATCCCTATTTAGCACAATTGAATATGGAATGATTAAGAACAATAACCTGGTTTCACCATCAAAAAGAAACTGATAAATTGCACTCAGAATAGGAAAGATGCGCTCACATCCACCTCTGTTAAAAATTATAAAAACAGAACAAATAAGTTGTGTTTTGCCTTTAGCTGTAGAACAGAAAGAAACAACCAACAATAGGAAGCAAACTAGCATTAAACAGTTCAGTGACTCTCATGCAAACTGCATATCCACAACTTCAGGAAGTGACCAGAATATGTGATGTCATATTTGGGGCACATTCTGGAGAGTGCTAGATACAAATCTGTTGAGCAAACAAATGAACAAACAAGAGATAAAAATTAGTTCAAATAATTGGGAAAGGTTTCACACCTCCATGATTAGGAATTTGTTTAGCATAGAATTAAGGATGAACCCCTTTCCATTCCTGCCTTGTTCCAGAATTTCTCTCTGTGCTGTGTTTTACTTAGTCCAGTTTAATGAAGCACTTTAAAAAAAAAATAATAAGAATCAGTTTTGGAATTAAAAAACGTGCAGTTTGCCGCAGCTCCCAAATCTCTCAATCTTTTTATTTGTCCCACCACATACTACTGATGTGCATTGGTAAACAGTGCAGAAAAAAAATCTTGATATGATCACATGAGCAATGACATCAAGATTCTATATGTTGTTGGAGGCAACTAACTACAAGATTCTACAGCAACTAACATCAAGATTCTCTTTGACATTTTACTTATGCATATATGTGTTTCTGTGCATTCATTAAAATGCTACACAAATGTAATCTTGCTACACACATGTATAAGAACATAAGAGACGCCAATGTTGGATCAGGCCAAAGGCCCATCCAGTCCAACACTCTGTCACACAGTGGCCAAAAATATCAGGAGGTCCACCAGTGGGGCCAGGACATTAGAAGCCCTCCCACTGTTGACCCCCCCCCCAAGCACCAAGAAGACAGAGCATCACTTGCCCCAGAGCCCCTATCTATACCTTGTGGTTAATAGCCACTCTAACCATTAGGCATTTTACCATACTGGCTCTTTCTAGGTATTTAGTTGTTGTCTTGCTTTGATTTTTAGTATCTCTCTCCCCGCAGTGTTCTGGCTGGTACGCTGGCTTGAGTGACCATGGATGGTGAGAATGGCAGGGCAGAAGTGTTTTAATAACATTAAATAAAAATAAATGCCCTGATTTGGCCCAGACTAACCTGATCTTGTCAGATCTGGAAAGCTAAGAAGCATCAACCCTGGTTTGTATTTGAAGGATAGACTGCCAAGGAATTCCAGGGTCGCTATGCAGAGGTAGGCAATGGCAAACCACCTCTGACGGTCTCTTGTCTTGAAAACCCTGTAGGGTCGCATGAGCAGTGTTCCCTCTAAGCTGAGTTAGTGTGAGCTAACTCACAGTTTCTTAGTCTCCAGCTCACACATGTTTGTCTTAGCTCAGGAAAGATGGCTCCAGAGCAAACTAATTTCTGCAGAAGCCAAATCGCTCGCTCACAACTTTAATGCCAGTAGCTCACAAAGTAGAATTTTTGCTCATAAGACTCCAAAGCTTAGAGGGAACGTTGGCCATGAGTCAGCTGCAACTTGATGGCACTTTACATATATACAGATAAACATAAATACCCCTACAACCTTCCTTTTTTTCTCCTTGGATACAGGGAGAAGAAAATAAACATATTCAGAAACAGAGATTTAAATCTTCCATTAAGATTAACATCAGTGGGTAAGTGACTTAACCAGAGGATTTTGCTTCTAATACTTTCCAAGGTTTGTTAGAGAAAGGGGAAATAAAAAAATGTAACACTATGAGCTTGTAGTTGTGAATGTGATTCTGAAGTAACATTTATATATCAAGAGAAGCCCAGAGCTAAGACTTTAAGGCACTGATTTAAGGGGATTTAATAAGAATGTAATTTGTATAATTAGCCATTCATCAATGTCAATTTCATTAAATGAATGCCAGAAATATTACCTTCTCTAATGCAACCTAACAGGATTGGAATATATTATATGAAAAACAAACACTTAGGAAGTCTCTCCTCCCCGCCTTTCTTCTCGGCCCCCCCGACTGCCATAAGCCACTTTGTAAGGCTGGGAAGTAATTTTGGCTTTAAGTAGTCAACAAAACTGCCAGAGGAAAATGGCACACTTGGGTAGCTAACCCCAACATTTAGGCGTGAAAGTTGACACTAAAACCCAGAATAGCCTACCCAGTGAATTACAAAAGTAAGCCTCAGAGCCGTAACAGTGAAAAACACAGTATCCATTAACCAGGCCAAAAGCCTGCCAGAAAAGGAAAAAGAAAAGAAAAGTTAAAGCTATCCTCCTGAAAGTTGGAAGGAATGGAGGCAGACGTGCTTCATGGGGGAGGAGAACTCTGTCATCTCTGTGGGTCCACCATTTGTAGCCCCTTGCCGAGTCTCTAAGGACACTGCCAAGCGGAGCCTTCCGAGATTACCTCAGTGACTGAACAGACACATAACAACATGTGGCAGTGTCCATTTTGATGTCCAACCCTACAGAGGTCTCGGTTGCATGATTACACTCCCACCTCAATTAAGGAAGTTCCTCTGAGGGTATTCATGTGAACTAGTGTGGTTGTGGTGGAGTCAACGGCCCACATATTCTTGGGACAGGATGAGGGGCCGAGGGTCAGCCTCCACTGTTGAGACGTGAACTGAGGCTTATTCGCTCTTGCTCATTCCAGTTCCTCTCCTCCCTTGCACATGTACTGCTTGTGACAGGACAGTACAAGACCGGGAGCATCTTACATAAACTTGGCCTGAAATATTCTCATTCTCTTTTTTCCCCCTTTAAAAATAAAGGAGAGAGAATAAGGATGGCAAAATGCCTAGTGCAGAGTGAAGCGGACAGTGCTGCCACGTCACAGCCAACTCGTGGTGACCCTGTGCAGGTTTCAAGGCAAGAGATGAAGAGAGGCGGTTTGCCATTGCCCGCCTCTGCACAGCAACCCTGGAATTCCTTAGAGATCTCCTATCCGAGCACTAACCAGCGACGACCCGGCTTAGCTTTCGGGATCCGACAAGATCAGGCCAACCTGAGCCATTCAGGTCAGGGCACCATCAAAATCTCAAGGAGTTTGCTTCTGCAAACGTATTAGATCAGCAGCAAGCTCCCCCCTTTCCCTTTTTCCCAGACACTCAAAAGAGAGAAGAACTTTAAAATGTCAAAAGTTCTGAAAAATCACCAAGGAGAAAGGATGACTGGCTATGACACACTAGTGGGTGGGGAGCGGAGGGCTTCAGATTTATGCTTCTTAATGCCAACTGCTTTCCCTTGTCAACCCCGAGCTCTTTCGATTGAAAACATCCAGCGAGGGGAGGGGAAGAAATGCTGATGGCAGACCAGGAACCTCCAGCCTTGTCAAAGCCACCGCAAGGGCCTCTGGATGAGGCATCACACACGCCGTCCGCTGCCAACCGGAGGAGCAATTAATACACAAATAGGGAAATGTCACTCATCACCTGCAGCATGGGGGATGTTAACAATGCTGTCAAGCCCACCATTTTAGCTCAGCGGGGCTTGCAGATGTCAGAATGTGGAGGCTGGCAGTCCTGGGGAATGCTAAGGCGGGGACGACAAAGCTTGCCAGTTTTCCTCAGAGATCATCAGGCAAAGGGAAAGGGAAAGAAATTGTTTACAGCAAAGTGTCTTAAAAATATAACTCCACAATTTCTGAGCAGAGAAGAGAGCGCAGGCCAGGACATGCATCGCGGCCTGCATGACATTCTTACGCTTGCTTTTAATTGTGTGGTTTTTATACGGCATGTGTAATGTGCAATATGGCTGACAGGACCACATGTTTGTTCACCCCATCCAAAACCTATCCTGTGAGATAGATTCAGGTGGGTAGCCGTGTTGGTCTGAAGGAGTAGAACAAATCTAGAGTCCAGCGGCACCTTTAAGACCAAGAAAGTTTTATTCAAGGTATGAGCTTCCGTGTGCATTTGAAAAAGTGTGCACGCACACGAAAGCTCATACCTTGAATAAAACTTTCTTGGTCTTAAAGGTGCCGCTGGACTCTAGATTTGTTCTATCCTGTGAGATGTGCAATTATGGGAAACTGAGACAGAGAGGCTGAAACATGTTTAAACCTTTCCATGGCAGAGTTGGATTTTAATTCAGAGCCCCCCTCCGCCCCGCAAGTCCTAAATATGGTGAGCGATCACCAGGCAGGGCTACCACGACATCGAGACTCTAACTGGAGAGTCACAGACATTTATGTGACACTGAAGTGGAGCTGAGGGACGGCATAGTCTCAGATGGGGACAGACAGTCTTCCAGATATGTGGTACTGTAATATGCTGAGCCCTACTAATATGCCCTGACATGGATGGCACAGGCTAGCCTGATCTCATCAGATCTCAGAAGCTAAGCGCAGTTGGCTCTGGTTAGTATTTGGCTGGCAGACCACCAAGGAATACCAGGGTCGCTATGCAGAGGAAGGCAATGGCAAAACACCTGCGCTAGCTTCTTGCCGCGAGAACCCAACTGGGTCACCGGAAGTCAGCTGTGACTTTACAGCACCTTACACATGCAAGCCCTGACCTGGATGGGGCAGGGTAGCCTCATCTTGTCAGCTCTTGGGAGCGATGCAGGATCAGCTCCGGGTTAACGCTTGCATGGGAGGCCACCAAGGAAGTCCGGGGTTGCTATGCAGAGGCAGGCAGTGGCAAACCCCTGGTGTTTGTCTCTTGCCTCGAGGTGTTGGTCCTCTTGCCACAGGGTTGCTGGACGTTGTCTGTGAATTGACAATGCTTTCTACCAGCGACACATTAAGCCAGTTTGGTGTGAGAGCCAGTTTGGTGTAGTGGTTAAGTGCACAGACTCTAATCTGGGAGAACCGGGTTTGATTCCCCACTCCTCCACTTGCACCTGGCTGGATGGCCTTGGGCAAGCCATAGTTCTGGCACAGCTGTCCTTGAAAAAGAGCAGTCTCTGTCAGAGCTCTCTCAGCCTCACCGACCTCACAGGGTGTCTGTTGTGGGGGGGGGGGAAGGGAAAGGAGTTTGTAAGCCGCTCTGAGACTCCTTTGGGTAGTGAAGGGCGGGGTATAAATCCAATCTCTTCTCTTCTAAGGGATTTTGCCGTGGTGGTGATGTGGCCTCTGGCTATGATGGCTGGCTGAACAGCCTTGGTGCTGTAAAGAGACAGGGCATGCAGCAAGGTCTGCTGACTGCTACCGGCTGAACTGCTTGGAGCCTAAGACTTTCCAGCTGCCATGAATACAGCTCAGATCCTAACAAGAAGTCAGGCAGCACAGCCGTAAAGAAGGAGGTACAGACAACGTAGGAAAGGAGAGGCTCTGGGGCTCGAAGGCCTTGGGTCAAGGGATCAAAGAGGGGGAGTTAGACACAGAGGACTGCAAGGTGGAGGCACCCAGAGAGAGGAGGGCAAGAAGAGGATGGTCAGGGTGGAAGGAGATTGGGGGAGTGAAATTGGGTCAAGAGAATTGCACTTGATCGGGGGTTCCAGCCTTCTGTTCTCATGTAAACAAAAAACATACTGTTACCAGAAGAGATATTTTAATAGCTTCTGTCAGGGATGCCAATTCAGCATCTGCCCCCATCACGGGTAACGAACAACAGATAAACTGTTCACCTATATCCAAACAGCCTGAATGTGTCTGAATGTCCATGCATGAATACATGTGTTTTTTTGGGTAGCTGCCACTGGCCACTACCGCCTCCGGCTTAAAAGGCACACCACTGAAAGGGTGACTGTGTGCATTATTATGACAGCTTCACTCACTCTCTGTTAAAGCCTAACAAAAACTTTAAAACTACTAAAAAGGAAGTCTCTTGGGGCTCATTTCAATGCGGTGATCCTGGCACACAGCTTGCAAACAGACAGCTAAAAGGAGACACAGTCAAACTTTTCCTACGAACATAGCTAAGTGCCGTCAGGTCTCAACCAGTGCTCCCTCTGAGCTGTGGAGTCATGGGAGCAAAAATGCTACTTTGTGAGCTACTGGCATTAAAGTTGTGAGCGGTCTATTTGGCCACTGCATAAATTAGTTTGCTCTGGAGCCCTCCTTCCTGAGCTGAGACAAAAATGTGTGAGCCGGAGGCTAAAAAACTCGGAGCTAGCTCACACTCACTCAGCTTAGAGGAAACACTGGTCACAACGGACTTATGGTGACCTCAGGAAGGGACTTTCAAGGTAAGTGAGAAGCAGAGCTGGTTTGGCATCGCCTTCCTTCTGCAGTCTTCCTTGGCGGTTTCCCATCCAAGTACCAAAAGCCTCTTAGCATCGGTGATCTGACAAGATCTGGCTATACCATGCCACCTACCCTCTCTAAACTATCCCTAATTGGGGGGGGGGGAATGTTTGCAAAGGGGAGACAAATGAGTGATCTGTGTGTGAAAAGTAGATCACTTACATGAACTGACCATGCTGTCTTCTCTGGTGATCCAGAAGACTGAGTTTGCTGTCTGTGCAACAAAACCCCCAGCAACACTCTAGGAAAGAAAGATATTTACCAAGGCACAGCTGAGCCATGACCCTGCAAGTGCAAGCAGCTACTGCGCAGCTGCAAAAGCTGCTTGACACAGCATTTGGGCCAAGCAGTGACATTAAGATGATCAGGAGTTGGGCTCTGAGTTGCAGGTAAGTGATGCGTTTGAACAAGGTACGGTTGGCTCATGATCTCAGTACTGCTGGCTCCTCTGGGTAAAGGAGAGAGGAGGAAGAGGAGAAGAGGAGGGAGTTGGATTTATACCCTGCCCTTCCCTACCCAAAGGAGTCTCAGAGCAGCTTACAATCCCTTCCCCTCCCCATAACAGACACCCCATGAGGTAGGTGGGGCTGAGAGAGCTCTGAGAGAACTGCCCTTGAGAGAACAGCTCTGAAAGAACTTGTGACTGACCCAAGGTCACACCAGCAGCTGCATGTGGAGGAGTGTGGAATCAAACCCGGTTCTCCTAAATTAGAGTCCATGCTCCTAACCACCACACCAAACTGACGGAAGGAGTCCAGGCTACCTTGGCAATTGTAAATAACGCACTAGGGATGCAAAAGTACAACTAATAAATAAACAAGGGGAGGGAAGGATTTATTATGTAGTAAAAAGGTGGAGCACATTTAAATTTGGGAGATAAAGTATTTTATTTACAGCCGTGCCAAAGTAAAAAAAAAAAAGATACACAATTTCCCCCCTCCTTCCTCTGAAGAATAATTCCTGTCACCGTGGACTGGTCAGGCTTGTAAAGTAGGGGGATGGGGCAGAATTATTTATTTATTTTTGCACACCCGGAGATAGATGTGCCCTAACGGCATTGCATTGTCAGGCTCGTAAATTAGGCGTGCAGGAAAAGAGATCATTTCACACCCATCTTCCTTCACCACCCGCCAGCTCTCTTGTCAAAGTTCTCCTGAACTACAACTGCAATCATACTTCTTTTTCCCCCCTCCCTCCCCTGCCGGTTGCTTTCCATGGAAAAGCTCTCCAATAAATCCTCCTGTTTCTCCCTTTCTAACATGAGCATGTTGCACACTATACGTAAAGGGTATTGATTTCTAATATGCGGCTGACTGGCAGACATGCCTCTGCGGAACCATTTGGGGATGGTGGGGAGAAGAGATAAAAAAGAATAAGCAAAGAAATACAACCCAGTTGGGTTGAGCCAACCCGAACTCGTAACGGTACAGTCTCTCCCTGCCTCCCTCCCACACCATCCCGTGTTCCCTCCTGGGGTGCTAAATGTCAATATCACATTTATAGCTAAGGAAAGGAAAAAATAAACAGCAAAATAAGGCCCATGAAGATGTGAGCTCCAGATCTGCTATCAAAAATGATTGGTGCCGGAGTCTGCCCTTCGCCGGCTTGCTTCTGCTATCCTCTCTAGTAGTCAAGCATAATTAAATTGCTGAGATATACTGCCGGCTGCTTCCAAAAATAAATAAATAAGTAAGCTGGACAAATAAAAAAAAGCAGGAAAGAGAGAAAAGGGGGAGGACAAAGACCCCTCTCTGCCGAAACCGGGGCATAAACAACCAGCCGTTTTATTGGCACGGCTGTCAGCGTCTCCATCTGGAGTAAAGAATCTTTTTTTAAAAATGTCAAGCAAAAGTCGCCAGAAGAAATAATCTGGTAAAGAAACTCAGCACAAAACTATGCAAAAAAGCAATCTGCCCTTCGATCCCGTGACTCTCCCTTCCCCAAAGGAGCACAGGAAGTGGAAGAACAGGAAAGGGACGAAAGGAGGAAGTAATCCGGTTTTCCATTTGACAAACGATGCGGTTACTTCAAGGGCCTCCTACCTGGTAGCACACAGACGGCGGAGACGTTGTATTTGTCTTCTTGCAATATGGCAGCCATTTCCATGCTGTCACTATTTACACAACAATAAATAAAACCACCTACAGTCCCTGCATACCTCCTGGAGCTGGACGGCAACAGACAACGGTTGGTGCCAGATCAACGCACGCGCATTGAAGCCTAGCTTTGGCTCCGTCTTTCAGAAACATTAAAAAAAAGTCCTTTCACAATATGGTGCAAGATTTAAACTGTAGGAATCCTGGCAAGTGGAAAGCAAGGTGCGACGGCCCATTCACGCACATTCTCTGTGGAGGCTCCCACATCACCGAATGCCCTGCCTAAGGCTATTAGGAAAGCCCCACATTTTGTCATTTCACAAAGTGTGCAAAATGAAATGATTCGGGGCGACATTCTTGTAGAAGGAGCGGAGCTGTGGTCTAATGTACCAGCTCGGGTGGTGACTTCTGTTAAGGATAAAGTTTTCCTACACCGATTGCCTTGTTGCTTTAGACAGATTTGCTGGCATTGTTTCCTCTCCTTCCCAGTTCTACAGTTCCAGCACCACCGCATTATTTTGTTTTTACAAGCAATCTTGGCTCTTAGGTCCAAGTGTTTTTAACATATGTTGTAATCAATGCTCCCTCTAAGATGTGGAGTCTTGTAAGCAGAAATTTTACTTGGTGAGTGACTGGCATTGTGAGTGAGCAATTTGGCGGCTGCATAAATTAGTTTGCTCTGGAGCCATCCTTCCGGAGCTAAGACAAAAATGTGTGTAAAAGGTAAAGGTAAAGGTTCCCTTGCTCGAAAGCCAGTCGAGTCCGCCTCTAGGGTTGCGGTGCTCCTCTCCGTTTCCAAGCTGAAGAGCCAGCGCTGTCCGAAGACGTTTCCGTGGTCATGTGGCCGGCATGACTAAACACCAAGGCGCACGGAACGCTGTTACCTTCCCACCGAAGTGGTACCTATTTATCTACTTGCAATTTCTTGCTTTCGAACTGCTAGGTTGGCAGGAGCTGGAACTAGAGACGGGAGCTCACGCCGTCATGCGGCACACTCGGGTCTCGAACTGCTGAACTACCGGCCTTCCACAGCCTGCAGTTCAGCCTCTTAACCACTTGAGCCACCACAGCTACTGGCAACTTGAGCTGGAAGCTAAAAAACTGTGAGCTAGCTCACACTAACTCAGACTTAGAGGGAAACTGGTTGTAATCCACTTGCAGGCTGTCCCAGTCACCACCGCAATTATAGCAATACAAGTGGGACCCCCAAGAAACTCCAGGGAGGGAATCCCACTCCCCACCATTGCTGTCTGGCACGATTCCCTTGGAGCCCAGCCACAGTGGCAGTAGGGTTGCCAAGTCCATCTTCCACCCCCAGTGACTTTGGGGGCGTTCCTGGAAGGGGTGGGGCATCCCCAACGTGATGACGTCACGTTGGGGACGTCTGCCACACCCCCACACCCGGCCGTGCGCCGGATCTCCAGAAACAGCAGTTCCCTGCACTTAAAGTAGCCGGCAGCCGGCGTTTCCCCTTTAAGAGAAGCTGCGTTTCCCTTTTAAGAACGAAGCTGGCTTTTCCCTGCAAGCTTGCGGAGTCCGCGCTTGGCTTGAAACATGGGTTGCATACACTTAAAGGGAGAGAGATGGGTGGCTGTGGGTGCTGGGGGTGGGGCTTCCCCTGCCAGCCATCTGGCCGGCGGCGGGTAGAACCCCCCCCAAAAAATGGGGGACCCCTGGCAAACCGGGGGGGTTGGCAACTGGGGGGGTTTGGCAGTGATGTCTGGGAGCAATTCTGAGCCCAGAGTGGCTGCTGAGGCTGGGCTTGGAGTGGCTGCTGGGCTCTGCCATCTCCATGGCTGGACTCAGAGCTGCTCCCAGCCTCCGATGCTGCCACAGCTGGGCCCAGAGTAGCTCCTGGGCTCCACCACAGCCAATGCCAGGCCTGCTGGCATCTCCTGGACTCTGCCACCTCCGTGACTGGGCTCAGAGTGGCTCCTGGGCTCCACTGCAGCCATGGCCATGCCTGTCAGCAGCTCCCAAACCCCTCTGCCAATGCTGGGCCTGCTGGTGGCTTCCAGGCTCTGCTGCTATGGCCAGATCTGCCGGCGGCTTCCAGGCATTGTTCCAGAGTATTTGACCAACCTTGGGAAGGTAAATCTTTGGGATTGGGACAGCCCAACATGCAATCACAACAGCGCCACGAGTGCTATTGGGCAGTTGTTTGTAAGCCACTCTAATCCAAGGAATATTACCTGTCATGATTAAAAATCTTTAAGCTCCCAGTAGAGTTACTCACATATTTCAACAAGTTGTGATGAGAAAGGGCCAGATATCCTTGGGCTCATATGTATCATCTCTCCCCTGTCTTCCATGCACCATGAGAAGACTAAGGACTTTCTGGTTTAGGAAGTCTTCATTACCTGTGCAGTGTAGTTGTTGGAGTGTCAGAACCTGAAAGACCCAGGTCTGAACCCCCACTCTGCCAAGGAAGCTTGCTGTGTGTTCTTGGGCCAGTCACACTTTCTCAGCCTAACCTACCTCACAGGGTTGTTGTGAGGATAAAATGGAGGTGAGGTTCCTGCAGGGCAGAAAAATGGGGTATAAATGAAGTAAGTAAATAAATAAACACCATAACTGCAATTTTGTTGGGGTATCCAAATCTGAACACTATAATAAACTATAGTTTATTCCTCGTCTACAAGCCAGGATTCGCAACCAGAATTGAAGTACAGTTAGTTTTTGTTGGAAGGCAAGAAAGAAAGCATGGATTTGTTACAGCAGCTGAATTCTGATGGCACAACAAATTACAGATAGATTGCACATTTCCCAAATCCTCAATCTCAAAATGGCCTATGAAGGCAGGAAGGAGGGAGAGCGCCAGCTCAAGGATTTCAGATTCACTCTTTTCATGAACAAACTACAGTTTATTTGTGACACCTACATGCACCTTAAATCTCTAACCCTCCTGTTATTTATGGGAATTTAGGAATTAAATCTTTTCTTGAGATTTCATGAGAAGAAGAGTATTTGCTTCCTTCAGATCCAGAAAAATGGAAAAGTTTTTGTTTACCTCACAGTTTTCAGAATATCAGTTTGGCATTTGGAAGAAGTGGAGAGTGTCTGCCATGGATGCAAAGCAAGGTAAACCCATCAAACCAATCCATCAGCACATCACTCAGAAACTCAAAGGGATGTCTTGTTAAGGCCTGCCTTGGCTGGAAGGGTTCATTTCTTCTACTTAAGTTAAGGCATGAATCAGTGCAACTATCTACCTAGCTGCCTATCATTGTTTTTCTTCCCTTTTCCCACTCACCTAAGCTTTTTAAGGAGAATATCTTGGGACTGACAGTTAAGCACCAAAGGCATAATCTGGTAATCAGATTCCACACTGTTGCACTGAGAAAACGCAGCCCCCTTGGCAGGTAAAAGGAGCGACAAGAGGCAGACGTTCGCTATTAAGTGCAAATGGCAAGGAGCACCTTAGGAAGCTAGTTTGCGAGACAGAGTCTGGCAGAGAGGAGAAAGGTGGCATTCATTTAGTTTGCATATTCCTCAGTCCTCATGCAAGCTGGAAAGGGCAGTTCTCTGTTCCAAAGAATTGATGCTCTCAAGGAGCTGTGGCTAACTGCTGAATCCCCAGGGGCCTTAACGAAAGATGACACTGCTCTAGGAGCCAGAAGTGCATTTTGCTATGCACCAGCACACCTTTCAGGTGAGGGCAAGCTCGCTGTTAGAGTCAGCATGACTGTACTGCAAGTAGTTTTGCTCCTATCTAAGAGAGGTCTGTTTCAGAAGATGGTTTTGGGGAGGCTCCTGGGAACAACCTGACAGCTTCCCTCAAGGACCCCTTCTGCCTCGCATGCTTTTAAAAATATCTACATCAGAGTCCCTAGTCTGGTGCCCGTGGGTGGCATGGGACCCACCAACACCTTGTCTGGTGCCTGTCAAGTGTTTTTAGAAAGTGGGCTGGGCCAGATGGGGCTTTTGCTCAGCAAGTCGTCTGATTGGCTGGAGATTTGACTGGCTATGATTTTTTTTTTTAATGTCGCTTTGGCAGCAGCTACCACCACAGCACAAGGATTTTCGCTTTGGGAGCCATTTTGTGGGTGGTTTTGCCTCCTGTGGTAGCCATTTTGCGGAAGCTATTTTGTGGCTGTGCCCACTGCACTATGTCAAGCTCAGAAAGGTCAGGAACCCTGATCTACATGAAACCAACATTAAACCAAAAGGAAAGCAGTGCCCCCAATCCATAACTCTAAGAAGCAACCCAGAAAGATACTTAGGGTCCCTGCCACACGGGGGGAAAAAGTACGGCTAAAGTGTGGCTTTTTAAAGCCGCACCAAAAGAAACATGCGGTGGCAGGATCATATAGATCCCCTGAGCCGCTGTGCAGTTCCTCCCCGGTACGATCAGATGCCGGGGGGGAAGCTACTGAAGGGAGAGCGAGGCTGCCAAACTGCGCATGTGTGTCCGTGCGCAGTTCAGCCGGGAGCCTGGATTGCTCCGAACGTCAGGCGCGGCGGCGATCACACAGCCACGCTTGCTGCGGTGCTTCAGGTAAGTCCTCCTCTGGAGGAGGTTCTTTTTTGCAGTGGCTTTTCCGGGTTTAGGGACAAATCGGAGACGGGTGCGCGCCGCTTCCCAGATGTTGCGGTGAGATCGCGCCCGTTTGCTGCGCCCCCGATCCGTCCCTCTCCCGGGCCAAAATCTTCCGTGTGACCGGGGACTAGGTTAATTTTATCAAAAGCCACTGAGAGGTTTGAGGAAATCAATAGGACCATGCTCCCTGTCCTTTTCCAAGTCAAGGTGACTGAGGACATTTCTATCCCAAAATCTAATTTAGAGACAGACTCAAGCTGATTTGTATCAGTTGGCTATACCCCGCCCTCTCAGCCAAAACCCTGAGCCGGCTTTGGCTGAGAGGGCGGTGTATAGAACTAGATAGACAGACAGACAGACAGACAGGGTGTTCTGCAGAATGCATTGGTAGGATGATGGGCTTTACCAGTGCAGTGAATGCTTCCTAAATAAAGCAAAACCTCCTCCCTTTTCAGGAAGTTAGAGCACCACATGAAGCTGCCTTGTAACTAGTCCATGTCACTCAGTACTGTGGCAATACCTCTCAGGGGTCTTGAGCAGAGAAAGGTATTTTCCAGCATCCAACTGTCTGAGTACCTTTCAGCAGAGATGCCAGTCATTGAGCCCAGGATCTTCTGCACATAAACCATGTGCTCTGTCACTGAGCCACAGCCAGATGAGGGAGGGAAATATGCTAACCTTCTCCTTTCTGGTATGCTAAGCAGATCACATTGAGGGATTAGTGAGTGTTGAATGCACAGGGTAGCATTCAAATATATGCCACACCTATATTTTGTAGAGGTATGGTCAAGGATTCTTATTTATGTCTTCAATTTATTTATGTCTTCGATTTATTATGCCGCCCTATCATCTCAGAACCCGTTCTACTATTACCCAAGTAACATGGGAACTGCTGCAGTGCAATTCCTTTGCAGAAGCCTCTGAACGGGAGAAATCCCGTCACATTGACCTGTTCCTTTACACTTCAGTTTCGACAGGGACAACGATGGCATGGGGAGCAGCTATGTGATAAGTACCTGTTCTGTGATCGAGAGCTCCTGGCACTCCTATAAAGACCTAAGAAGCAGAAGTGCCCACATCATTTGGGAAATACTGAAAGAAGCCCAAGTTCTACCACCTCCATTTATGTAACATGTATAACCCCTCTGGAGCTACTCTGAGAAAGCAAGAGGACAACGGAGCCTAAATGTGGTATTTCAGACTATCACCCACAAATGATAAAACGTTTAGTACCTTAGCAATCTCTGATTCCACAGGAAGAAGCGCAGAGATTCCAAATGATTGCAGATAAACAGATTAGTAGGTATAGCACCTTAAAAGCTAAAAGTAAAGGTTCCCTTGCTCGAAAGCCAGTCGAATCTGACTCTAGGGTTGCAGTGCTCATCTCCGTTTCAAAGCCGAAGAGCCAGCGCTGTCCGAAGACGTTTCCGTGGTCATGTGGCCAGCATGACTAAACACCAAGGTGCGCGGAACACTGTTACCTTCCCACCAAAGTGGTACCTATTTATCTACTTACAATTTCTTGCTTTCAAACTGCTAGGTTGGCAGGAGCTGGAACTAGAGACGGGAGCTCACGCCGTCATGCGGCACCTGGGTCTTGAACTGCTGAACTACTGACCTTCCATAGCCTGCAGTTCAGCATCTTAACCACTTGAGCCACTGCAGCAAGATTTGGGACCAGCAAGATTTGGGGGGGGGGGCGGGAGGAGAAGAAGAGGAGGAGGATTTATACCCTGCCCTTCACTTGGCATCTAAAAGCAGCTTACAATCTCCTTCCCTTCCTCTCCCCACAATAGACACCCTGTGAAGTAAGTGGGGCTGAGGGAGCTCTGAGAGATTTATCTTGAGAGAACACCTCTGAGAGTACTGTGACTGACCCAAGGTCACCCAGCTGGCTGCATGTGGAGGAGGAGTGGGGAATCAAACCCAGTTCTCCAGATGAGAGTCTGCTGCTCTTAACCACTACACCAAACTGGCTCTCAAGAGTCAAAGCTCCCTTCGTGAGATCAGCATGTGTGATTTTTAAAAAAATGCCTCAAAAAGGCCTGTAATAGGAATTAAAAATTCACTTTACCCTCTGTTAAATAAATTTCACTTTTTAAGGTGACTTTATCTAATATTCATACTTCTTGGATTATTTATTGCTCTAACATGCAGATATATTGATACCATCACTTGGGTGGGGAGGAGGGAATATTGACTTTAGAAGCACTTTGCCAGCATACTTAATTTACTGAACTCAGTTTGGTTGTTGGTTCTTCTTCCCCTTCTGACTTTATGGGCAGAAATAAGCCTTTAGAGTTATGACTGACTCTCAGGCCTGGGTGGGATTTCACAGCAAAGGATTTGACAGATTTTTGTTTTCCTTTTAAAGAGACAAGAAAATGAAAAAAGAAAAGAAAACCAGACTTGTATATTAAAAGGAGGTTTCCATTCCAAAGGAGACGGGCATCGAACCTTGCTGTGGATTTGATTGAAAGCTAGGGCTTGAGACAGGAGTACAAAGAAAAGGAAGCTGGAGGGAATCAGGAACTGCCTGAAGAGCTTTTCTGCTGCAAGATAAAAAGACTTTGCACGGTGACCTGCTCATACGCTTACATGGCCGACGTTACAAGAGAGTCCCCACCAAATAAGTGAAGAAATGGAAGTCTGGCGGGTTTTGTGATTCGGAAAGGGATGGAGGGCTTCCCTATATAACACCAACACCATAACTAGCTCCAAAGGGATACTCCTGTTAATTAGGGATGCTTAACGATCACAAGCAGGGAGCTGATTTTCTCAAGCAGTTTGGCTTATCATGAGCAGCTCGAACCTGTTTGGTGGGCTACTTTCTGTGTATTCCAAGAATCCAGTCAGTGCCATCTGCAGCGTTTCATACATACATGTTCTCAGCCCCCATTGCCTCAGTGTATGAAGTGCATCTTCAGTTGGCAGATTGTATACAGATCAATGATGTCTGTCTCTCTCTCTCTCTCTCTCTCGCTCTCTCTCTCTCTCTCGCTCTCTCTCTCTCTCTCGCTCTCTCTCTCTCTCTCGCTCTCTCTCTCTCTCTCGCTCTCTCTCTCTCTCTCGCTCTCTCTCTCTCTCTCTCTGTGTGTGTGTGTGTGTGAGAGAGAGAGAGAGAGAGAGAAATGGAAAATAATAGGGTCAAAAGGCCAACAATTCAACCCAGTCAGGCTGTGATATTTTGTGTTGAACTCAAATGCATTCAAGACAGGTTCAGTGACTATTTACAACAGTAGTAATTGGTTAATTGTGCTCTCACACATTCATCGTTGCTGCCATGAATGACCACTCTGTTCTTTTATACATTTGAATTTTAAAAATAGAAATGTTACCGACTGTAACCCTGCCTGCTTCACATGATACACATTGATTTCATCACATGTAGGGGATCAGGAATGAGCATGCTGTCCCCATCAACCACCCACATAAAATTGCTAGATTGTGGGTACGGGGCGTACACAAGTAAGCTCCATGCCCAAGAATGGGAATGTTTGAAAAGCAATATTCCTGATTATGGGGATGGAGCATGTGTGAGTACACTCTGGATGCGCATAGATGTCATGCTTGCAACCTAGAAATTGTATGTGGGACAAAGCTAGCCTGCTCATTCTTGGTCTCCCTCTGTGTGGATTGAAACAAATGTGCATGATGTCAACTGAACGTTTTATGATCTTCTGATAGGGTTGCCAGCTCTGGGTTGGGAAATTCCTGGAGATTTTGGGGGTGGAGCCTGTGGAGGGCGGAGACCTCAGTGGGGCATGATGCCATAGAGTTCACCCTCCAAAGCAGCCATTTTATCCAGGGCAACTGATCTCTGTCACTTGGAGATCAGTTGTAATCCCAAGAGATCTCCAGCCACCACCTGGAAGTTGGGTAAACCAAAGGAGCGCATGGGAAAGATTGTGTAAACCAAAAATAAGACGCACCGTGCTACCTTGTGTCACAATTTCTCTATTGTTATATGATAAACAGCTTAACTAAACATATATAGATTCTTTTACATCCAATACATAACTCTCCTGGCTATATAACCGATGATTTCAAATATATAAATACAATTGAGCAGAACTTATGAAGTCTAGTTAAGCTAAAGTTGGCAACCCTACCTTTCAACCACACAGTTTACAGTATTTTCCTCTCTATAGCTGTGTGTGAGGCTCTATTTCACACACACACAAAAACAACAACAACCCAACAACCCTGAAGCCAAACATGTTAAGGGGAGATATCTCCAATTTTTCAGAAATCTGGTTCCCAGTCTTGACATATTTTGCCTCATTGTAAAATCATTCCTAATGATGTTGAATATAAAAAAATGCTAACTTTCTGACACGATAACGTTTTAGTACTTGGCAGTTTATATCCTTGTTGTTGACTTTTATGCTCCTATGCTGAGGTTATTAGACTACTACCAACCAATATATTCATTATCGGCTATTATCCCCAGTTTAATCTGTTTATCTAGTTAATGTATTATTTTGTAAAAAAAATTGTGCCATGTTGATGCAAATTTGTTTTCTCTTTAAATTATTTGTATTTATATAATAAAATAAGGGTTTTTTTTTAAAAAAAAAAAAACCACAAAAACTTGAAGCCACAATATATGCATACTGTCACAGGACTGAAAGCAGGGCAAGGAAAAGGAGGGCCTTGGAGTGCTGGATGAGAATAAAGTCAGATTGAGGAAGAGGCAAGGGGGAGGAAAAGGAAGAGGAAGGACGGAAGAATGCAAAAGAGCAAGGTGTCCTAAAGAAGATGAAAACCAGGCACAGAGCAATAGACCTAAGGGGAAAAAACCTGCCAATGGTGATGCAAATTAAGAGTGGTTTGGAGTTAGATGCATTGATTATTCATTGTGGTGGTTAATCATTGATTGCACTCTCTCTTAGTCAGTGTTATAAAGAAATATTACTAAACAGACTGAGATGGGGTAGCCCTGTTAGTATGTCTGTAGCAGTAGAAACGAGCAAGAGTCCAGTAGCACCTTAAAGACTAACAAAATATGTGGCAGGGGATGAGCTTTCGTGAGTCACTGATCACTTCTTCGGATAACAGCTAGAATGGGAGTCCATCTGTCCTGTTCTAGCTGTAACTGAAGAAGTGAGCAGTAACTTACGAAAGCTCCTACTCTGCAACATATTGTGTTAGTCTTTAAGGTGCTACTGGACTCTTGTTCTTTTCTACTAAATAGACTGGTCCCACCAGTTGGCCTCTCCTCAACTATAATTTAGGATAGGGGATGCAAAATGGTCTCTGGTCCAAATCCAAAGCCCCCCGAAGAAGGGTGGGTCGGGCTGGGGAGCCCTGGAAATAGATGGATTTGGGCAGGCAGCAGAGAGGAGCATACAGCTAAGACAGGGACTAAAAAAAGACACAAAAAATTAGCACCATGGACAGAGCACAGTGGACCACAGCATGCAAGCAACAAAGATAACTAGCAACAGAAACTGGCAAGTTTAACCTTCAGGGGCCTTTCCCACCCCCCACCCCCCCAGCCTACCAAGGCCTGAAACTCCACTTCCGGGCTCCCTCGAGGTGATCAGCTTCCAAGTTAATGCTGATCTGCACACTCTGATGATGACCACCCCAATGTACTTGCTGCAATTCCAGGGACTGCTGCAGCGTATGTATGTATTACATTTATAGCCTGCGCTTCTTCTAGGAGCCTCGGCTTAGGGTGTAGCAGTTAGAACGTCAGACTAGGATCTGGGAGACCCAAGTTCGAATCTCCACTCTGGCACAGAAGCTCAGTGGGTGACCTTGGGCCAATCATATGCTCTCCCACCTCACCAGCTTGTTGAAAGGACAAAATGAAGGGGAAGAGAATGATGTAAGATGCTTAGGGACCCCCCCACACACACTGGGAACAAAGATGGAGCATAAATTAGGCAAATATATTTATTTCATCCTCACTGCATTGTCTCCCATTCATGTACATTTCCCGCAGTGTTTGACCTATCATGTTTAACTTTCTGCTTTGTTTCAGATTTCTGTAATCCTAGTCTGACCACACGGCGTATTAGATGTCACATCCTATGGATTGTGTTGATTTACACAGCATCATCCACTCTGAGACCCAGTGAGAATGGTGGACTATAGATAAAGCAAATAAATAAAAGAAAACTACTTTGTGAGGCAGGCTAGATTGAGAGAAAGAAAGTGGTCCAAGGCCGCTCAGCGAGCTTTGTGACTGAGCAAGGTCTGGAAGCCACCGGTTCTCGACTGACACAGAGATCTGTGAAAGATGAAAGTTTCTGGAAGGGAGCTGCTGATGTTCAAGGACAGGGGTCCACAACATCGTGCCTGTGGTTGCCATGGCACCCACCAAAATTTTTTAGAAGGTGGGTGGGGCTTCTGCCCAGCAAGTCTTCTGACTGGCCCTTGGAGATTTGATTGGCTGTGCAGATTTTTTTTTTTAAAAAAAGAAAACACTGCTGCTGCCACAGCACAGCACCTGCCACCATAGCAAAAGGATCTTCACTGTTGAAATGTAGCTAAGCCGTGGCAGCCATTTTGTGATTGGTCCCACCTCCTTCAGCAGACATTTTATGACAGACATTTAGTGGTTGAGCCCACCACAGTCAAAATTCCAGTTGTGGCCACAGGCTCAAAAAGATTGGGGACCTTCAAGGATGCTGGAAGAAACATTTCTAGAGGCTTTCAGAGTTCTTTCTCTCGTTGTCTTTGGAGAGAAGATTCTTGAAGTGTCTGTTTCTTGAACAGCCCTGGGGGAAGTACTTCTTCACCCTCTTTTTGACCTTCATGTTGTGTCCCCCAAAGCACTATGCCATGACTCACTTCTCAGCGTAGCTCAAGAAACAAGATCTGGAAAACATCAAACTTTCCTGTACCCTCCAAGTGCCAAGCCATGCGTGCAGGAGGCTCTCTGGCACACCCCTGCATGATTCAGTGCCCCAGATTCAGATTCCACAGAGGAAGGGAATTAATTCTGCTTTGGTGTGATTGTATCAGTCACTCAGAATGCAGATTCACAGTCCTCAGTGGAAGTGTACGCAGAATAATAATTCATACAGAAACAGAGAGGCTGAGTTCTAAAGTTCCTACTCTTCCACACTTTAAATAAAACTAAATCTTTAGGGATGGGAAAAGGTAGTATGAACAGTGTTCCCTCTAAGCTGAGTTAGTGTGAGCTAGCTCACAGTTTTTTAGCCTCTGGCTCACACATTTTTGTCTCAGCTCAGGAAGGATGGGGCTCCAGAGCAAACTAATTTATGCAGTAGCCAAATCACTCGCTCACAACTTTAATGCCAGTAGCTCACAAAGTAGAATTTTTGCTCACAAGACTCCACAGCTTAGAGGGAACATTGAGTATGAGTCCAGCTGTAACTCAGAGGGAAAAACCTCATGTGCTTCATCTATCAGATGTTTGGGAAACACTGGTCTATACTCACATGAAGGATGAAAAATTTATTCCTCTCTAACAGAGAAGGTGGAAAGAGCCCTGCTAAGCTTGGCCAAACCGGCTTTTTTTTTTTTTTTAATGCAGTCTCTGACTTTACTATCAATCCCGTGGGCAGAAAACAGAGCTACCAATTAAATTTATCACCTCCTATTTCCTTCATATTAGATTACGTCCTTCACTGTCTATGCAAGGAAAGAAGGGGAGGGGGGAATAACTAAATGTCCATAAAATCTGATTGATATCTTAGTGGGTTCGTTACATAGAAGCCTTAAAAAAGGGAGGGGAAAGAAACCAGAAGGGGGTGAATGGCACAGAAGCAGGTAAAGTTTGAACGAGCACATAGCCGGGAATAATAACGATTTTGGGCAAAATGGCAAATAGCACAGCTGAGAAGGAAATAGCATTGTGAGCTTGCAAACCTTTAAATGGAGTGCAGATGGGAGGGAACAGGGTAATCTTCTGGAAAAGCCTCTAATTGTCTGCCCACACTAATAATTTCAGAGAACGTTCCCCTCTTCCCCCTCCTGCGTATAATTACACCATTCCATCTGTCTATCAGCAGGTTTTTTACAGCGCCTTACGGCGGCTGCATGCTCATCCTCACAGCGAGACGAGGGTTTTTTCCCCCAAAGATTTAAGAATCCTTCTGACACACATCCTGAAGAAAAGGCACTCAGGAGAGGTAAATCCGACTCCCAGGCCTGCTAAGACTCTATTAAAAAAAGTCGTATAATCTCTATGAGCTCCATTACTGTGTCAAAACAAAAGACAGGCGTGAAGGGGAGGGGCTGTTCTCTTTCTCCGACTCTTCCCAATCGATTCTTCTCCTGTCCTGGGCTTGGGCCTTTCGGTGAGTCTCTTTCGGTGATGAACTGGCAAAGGAAAGGATGGCGAGGCAAAGGCCTGTCTGCAGAAATGACGGTGATGAAATCATCACCCACATTGCCGAGACTGATCAAGAAGAGAAGAGGAGATTGGAGTTATACCCCGCCCTTGACTCAGAGTCTCAGAGCGGCTTACAAACTCCGTTCCCTTCCCCTCCCCACAACAGACACCCCGTGAGGTAGATGGGGCTGAGAGAGCTCTGACAGACACTGCTCTTTTTCAAGAACAGCACTGACAGAGCTATGGGTTGCCCAAGGTCATCCAGCAGGTGCAAGTGAAGGAGTGGGGAATCAAACCCGATTCTCCCAGATGAGAGTCCGCACACTTAACCACTACACCAAACTGGTTCTCAAGTAAATGGTGTGCAACTGTTGTGTGCCCTCCCCCCTTAGGGCACACTTTATTGCTCAGTAGAAAAGAGCAAGAGCCCAGTAGCACCTTCAGGACTAACAAAATTTGTGGCAGGGTATGAGGTTTCGTGAGTCACTGCTCACTTCATCAGATATCTTCATTTATCTTCAGATACCCAGAAGTGACATCATCACATCAGCAATGACACTCTGGTTTTGGGCAACATAGAGTTCTTGCCCCAAAACAGAGCATCATGTGTGAAGTCGCCAGTGTGATGATGTCACTTCTGGGTGATGTCATATGCGATATCCCATCCACTCCCAGAACACCCCCCAAATCCCCCTGCCATGACAGCGAGGGGACCTGGCAACCCTAATCCATCTTGATTTATGGCTCAGGTCACTGCCTGTCCTCCTGCCCTTGCAACATCCAATGCTGCAGCCACAGCTAACGCACAAAACTGCCTTCTACTCCGTGCAGACCATCAGCCTACTGTGGTCAGTCTTTACTCTGTGTGGCTCTCCAGGGTCTTCAGCTGAGGTCTTTCACATCATGCACTACCTGTTGCCTGGAGATCAGTTGAAATACCAGGAAAGCTCCAGCAACCACCTGAAGGTTGGCAACTCTGCTCTTGGCCTCTGCCTTGGAAAGGGAGATGTCTTTGCCAATGGCAGGTTTGAGTTGCTTCAAGCAATGGCACAAGGCCTAGACTTGGGGTATCACATGAAGATGCCTTATACTGAATCAGACCATCAGTCTATCAATATCAGTATTGTCCACTCAGACTAGCAGTGGCTTTCCAACATCTCAGGCAGAGGCTTTTCACATCACCTACTGGCATATTTTTTTAAACTGGAGATGCCAGAGATTGAACCTGGGACCTTCTGCATGCCAAGCAGATGCTCTAACACTGAGCCCCAGCCCCTCCCATGAGCAGAGGATAGAGCGGAGCTCCTGTTGTTGCAGAAAGGATCATTTGTATATATGCACATGAACACTTGAAGGTGCCTTATAGTGAATCAGACCCTTGGCCTATTAAGGTCAGTACTGTCTACCCAGATTGACCGCTGCTCTCTATGGTCTCAGACAGAGGATTTTCACATCACTTACTGTCAGATACTTTCACTGAAGATGCCTGGGGTAAACCAGGGACTTTCTGCATGCGAAGCAAGATGTTCTACCAAGGAGACAAGATCCCTTCTGGGACTTTCTGCATGCAAGGTGGAGGCTCTACCAATGAGACAGGGTCCCTTCCATGTGATTGATGACATGGAGATTGCAGAAAACCCAGGTGCTATGACCACATGATACTGCTGAGCAGGGCTTTTTTTGTAGAAAAAGCCCAGCAGGAACTCATTAGCATAATAGGCCACACCCAACAGCAGAAACTCATTAGCATATTAGACCACAGCCCTGACAGCACAGCTCATTAGCCAATTAGGCCACACACCCATGTTACCAGAAGTGTGGTCATCCAGCCACGTCCACCTTTTGTTTCTTATTCTGTTGACCTTGTTTGTGGTCAAAACCCATGGCTTTTTTTGTAGCAGGAACTCCTTTGCATGTTAGGCCACACACCCCTAATGTAGCCAATTCTAAAGTGTTTCTGCTGTTGGGTGTGGCCTATTATGCTAATGAGTTCCTGTCGGGTGTGGCCAACTTGGGAGCCAACCGGAACTCCATTCCTGTGCGTTCCCAAAAATAGACCTGCTGCTGAGCAATATTTCCAGTTTGGGAGCAACCTGTTAATCGTGGCAGCCTGTTCCCCCTCCTCCATCTTGAAAGCTGAAATTGCAGGCATCGGTTCTGTCTCACCTTGACAACTGTTGCTTTCTTCACACAAACTCTGTCATAAAGAAGTCTCTCCCAGTATGAACCCATGTGGTAGCTCCTCTCTTACACTTTGGGCCTTTTGCCTGGCTTCTTTCACAGGCCTGTTAAACCAGCCACTGCCAGTTTCAAACCCCTACCCCACCCCATGCAACAGCCTTCCTGAGTGTGTCCAGGAGGCACTCTACAGTGTACGTCAGAAGTGTTTAAAAGGGCATCTGGTTAGCTGTACTGAATGTTTCCTGTTAGTGGCTGGTGTTCTGTCTATGCCAGGACCAAACTGGAGTCCTGGTTTTCAGAAATGACTGATGCACACATTCACATCTACAACAAGCAAGATGCCCACCAAGTGAGGGGACTGCTTGAAATCTGCAGCATGGCCCAATTTACCATGAAGGGTTTGGAACTTTAAAACCAGAGTGGCTAAAAGGAAGAATCCCTAATAGCCCAGACCAGCCCAATCTTGTCAGAGCTCAGAAGCTAAGCAAGGGTGGTACTTGGATGAGAGCCCACCAAGGAGGACAGGGGCTCCTATGTAGAGGAAGGCAATGGCAAACCACCTCGACTCATCTCTTGCCCTGAAAACTCCATTAGGTGGAACTCCATGGAATCACCATGAGTCGGTTGCAACTCAATAGCACACGTCACCTTTAGAAGTAAGGACCTTGTTCTCTGGCACCTACTGTCCCAAGATCCTTCTGCTCTTTGAACACTGTCTCCAGGGAAAGGGGGTATTTGGGATGCTCTTTCCAAGGAGAAGGACCAGAGGCTCCTGAAACACACAGCTTACACCCTCAGCTGCTACAGCACCAAGGCTCTCGCTTATACTAATGGAAAACTTCAAAAAGGATGTGGACAAAATCAAGAGAGCAATGAGGATGACCAGGGGTCTGGAGACTGAACCCTATGAGGAAAGGCTAAGGGCCTTGGGAATGTTTAGTTTGGAGAAGAGATTGGGGGAGGACATGATTGCTCTCTTTAAATATCTGAAAGGCTGTCATTTGGAGGAGGGCAAGGAGCTGTTCCAGTGGGCAGCAGAGACTAGGACCCAAAGCAATGGATTTAAATTACATGCAGAAAGGTATCGGCTGGATATTAGGACTTTTTCCACAGACAGAGTGGTTCAAAGGTGGAATCAGCCGCCTAGAGAGGTGGTGAGCTCCCCTTCACTGACAGCTTTCAAGAAGAGGCTGAATATTTGTCAGGTCCTGTTCACACTAGGCGATTTGGGCCGGGAGCGGGACAGTTCGGGGGCGGATCAAACCGGCGCGATCACACCACAACATCTGGGAAGCGTCGTGCTTCCGTCCCCGAACTGGCCCTTCCCCGCGAAAATCTGCCTCAACTTGCAACCACCTACCTTGGTGGTTCAAGGGGAAGCTGCGCGGCAAGCCAGGTGTTTGATCGCCGGCGCGTCCTTGCGCCGGCACAACCCCGGCCCGTAGCCGAACTGCGCATGCTCCGACATGCACAGTTCGGCCGGCTCCCGGTCAGGGCCGTGGTTTCTCCCCGGTGTTTGATCGTGCCGGGGAGAAAAGGCGCCGCGGCCAGGGGATCCCGCCGCGGCGTCTCAACGTTGGCGCGGCTTTTAAAAACTGCGCCTTTAGAGGCTTTTCCCCTGCTGTGTGGCAGGGGCCTACGAGATGTTTTAGGCTGGTCCTGCACTGGGCAGGGGGTTGGACTGGATGGTCTGTATGGCCCCTTCCAACTCTACGATTCTATGATTCTAAAACAGCATCCACAGAAAACAGAAGCTATTGCCTTTGGTTTGCAAGACTGGCTAGGAAGGACTGGGTTAGCACACACTTTAACGTCTGCCATTCAGTGACTGCACTCACTCAGTATTAATGCACAATCGATTGCTCAAAAACTAAACTGAATATTTAAGGGCCTGGTGGTAATTCAGTTCTAAGCCACTCACTCTATGGGAGTAAGAATAATTAGCATACACTTTGTCCTTGCAACAGGCAGGGAATTATGGCTGTCTTCACGTTTTGCTAAGGGCATCTCCACTGCTTACCTCAAAGCTTGGTGTAGCCATTTTGGTGCACTGGTTAGGAGTGTGGTTCTAATCTGGGAGAGCCAGGTTTGAATCCCCACTCCTCCACATGCAGCTGCTGGTGTGACCTTGTGTCAGTAATAAGTTCTTTCAGAGCTGTTCTCTCAAGGGCAGTTCTTGAGAGAGAGTTCTCAGCCCCACTTACCTCACGGGGTGTCTGTTGTGGGGAGAGGAAGGGAAAGGGATTGTAAGCCACTCTGAGACTCCTTCGGGTAGTGAAGGGTGGGGTATAAATCCAATATCCTCCTCCTCCTCCTTCCCCCTTTTGGTCAAAAACTCTGCCTCATGCCCTGACCTGGACAGCCCCAGGCAAGACCGATCTCATCAGATCTTGGAAGCTAAGCAGGGTCGACTCTGGCAAGTACTTGGATGGGAGACCTCCTTGGAATACCAGCAGTCGGGAGGTGGGGGCAGGCTTTATTCAGCTACCTCTCTGAATATCCTCCAGGCCCCCAGTAGGGGCCAGTCACAAGAGGTCACCATGACTTCCAGGTGCACCCCTTTCCATACACACATACAAAAAAATACTGAAAAACCTGTATCTTACTACTAAATCATATTGATCTTCAAAGTTCTTTCTTCCAACCAGAGGAAGAGTGTGTGTACAACCAGGGCTTTGCCCAAGGATGCAAGGCAAGCCAAAAACAGAATTATCATTCTGACTTTCCTGGGACAAGGATACGCATTGTTGAGTGAAAACTGTCAATAAAGATCTGCTGATTTATTGAGTAGAGAAGGCCCTGCTTGGAGCAGCCCCTGCCTCACGGACCAGTGAAACAGACCAGTGTGGTTTTGCATTATCGGATCCTACTCATTGATTGCTCTTCCTCGACAAGTAAAGCAAAGCAAGGTCAGGTTAATACAGCATATGTAGGCTTCGGAGGAATATAAAGAGGCCTCCAAGTCCATTTTGCCAACAGCTAATCCATAAGTCATAATTCCCCTGAAATAGCCTCTGAGAGAGTCAATGTCTTATTTGCAAAGAAAGGAAAGAGAAAGGGGAAGAATATCAGAAAATAAAATAAAACGAAACACAAGCAAAAAAATGAGGAAGGTAGAGATGGTTATTTCAGCCCTATTTCAATCATTCCTCCGCATCAGGCCTCATTTTTCAATATCATGGCTCTTTTGACAATAAATGACTTGCATGATTAAGATCCCCTCCCCAACTCTTTCAAGACGATTTCTCGACAAGGGGCATCAAAAGCAATCAGTCCATCGATCTGCATGAAATCCAAACATCAAAATGTCATCTGAAAAGACAGAGACCTCCGTGGATTCTCTTGCCTGTTAGAAGAGATGATGGCTTGAAAGAAAGTGTATGTTCTGTCTTTCTTTCCTTTCCTTTTCTTCTCTTCAAAAGAGAGGGAATAATTCACTAGGTCAATGGACATTTTCTTGCAACACGTCTACACAAAGTGAACGAAAACATTTCACTCAGTTTTGCAACTGTCTGTGTGAAAAAATAAATAAAGCACAACTGAAATTACGAGGTGGATTTCCCCCGCCCCTAAATATAGGATTAACTGGAGGAATTCACAAAGAAATCCCAAATCTCCACTACTTAACAAGGCTAGAATAATTAAATCCATCATCAGACAGAAACAACTGTTATTTCTACAATAAAACTCTGATCTCTGCACTCATGACATGAGGGGGGAAATCTATCTCATGATAGCAAAAACATATTACAGTTACAGTGAATACACATGTGCCCATTAATTTTCATGTTACATGCAATGTATGTACAGCTGCAATGTTGGATCTAAACCCCACATTTACCCAGGTGCTGGTCCCCACTTTCATTTGTAAAGTTAAAGTTTGTTCCCTCTCCCTTACAGAGAAATGTACACCCACATATGCTGGATTTAGTACATACACTGTAGCGTGTGAGTTCCATGCTAAAACTCAGTTTCTCTTTACCATTTGGAGACACCCCATGTTCTGAAGCGGGAAAGGGGTTCATCAAAAAGTGACACCACATTCTGGCTTGAAACAATCAGCCTTTAGTAGACAACAGCATTCCCCTAAAGTGACTGGAACAATGCCTTCTGTCAGCGGCATGTCTACTAAACAAGTAGGGAGATCAGACAACCAACACAACTCTTCCTAAATGGACCCAGACAGTCCCTTCCCAGGGGCCCGGATGACAGTGCTACAGAGCTCAGTCCTGTCTTTTGTTTTCTGTCACTCTCTTACTCTCTGAAAGCTGGATGTAGCAGCTGGGGCATCATCCGGTAGTTGCAAAGCTTCAGGGAACGGACCCTGCTGAGCGTGGACATTGCAAAAGTTCCCTGTCATCGTTCTACAGAAGTTAATAAAGAGACAAGTCTCCCCTGACATTCCACCGAGAACTGTGCTCACTACCGCTGAGACAGGTTGCCCAGGCTCTTGCTAAGAATGAGATGTTTTGAGGCCAGAGACCATGTCTATCTACCTGTGCTGGCAGGAAGACTTTCCAAGGCTGGGTGTGTTTGAGTGAGAGAGCTAGTGAGTGAGTGAGTGACATCAACCAAATCTCATGATCCTCTAGGTAGATTTGGGGGTGAATGGGGGATCCAGACACTTCCAGAAATGTCTCAAAGGGATGATTCACCAGAACAAAATGCCCATCACCAGTGTTCCCTCTAAGCTGAGTTAGTGTGAGCTAGCTCACATATTTTTAGCCTCCAGCTCACAGATTTTTGTCTTAGCTCAGGAAGGATGGCTCCAGAGCAAGCTAATTTATGCAGTATCCAAATCACTCGGTCACAACTTTAATGCCAGCAGCTCACAAAGTAGAATATTTGCTCGCAAGACTCCACAGCTTAGAGGGAACATTGCCCATCACTACTAGTGTTGCCAACTCTGGGCTGGGAAACTCCTGGAGATTTTTTTTTTGGGGTGGTGGACCCTGGGGAAGGTAGGATTTGGGGAGGGTCCTCAGTGGGGTATAGTGCCATAGAGTCCACCCTCCAAAGCAGCCAATGCCCTCCAGGGGAACTGATCTGTGTAGCCTGGAGACTGTAATTCTGGGAGATTTCCAGGCCCCATCTGGTGGCTGAAAACCCAAATCACTACTTGGAACCATGTGAACAGAGAACTTTCCCACAGCCACCACTATCACTGCACATGAAGTCTCTTCCCCCCATTCCAGCAAGCTGCTAGGTTCAACCGGGCCTCAGGGGCAACAACGTAAGACGTTAAAACACACTAAGGACACATTGCCTGCGTTTGAGGGCCTAATTTGAGGCCTCGTCATGTGTCTGTTCATTGTGACCATCTGCTCCAAGCAAAGGCTCTTCAGAAGACTGTCCTGGCACCCAGTCCAAATTTTACCTCAGCCATGAACTTTGCTAGGCAGCCTCAAGCAAGCCATTACTCTCTCCGCCACCCTGAAGCACAGGGCTGTGAACACAAGATGACTTTACAAGGTCTACCGAGATAGTTATTGTACCATCACAGTGGCTGTCTCAGGGAAATAAACCACAGCGATGAAAATATGCTAAAGGGATACACAGAGCTTTTCGCGTTCTTCAAATACGCTATATAAATGCTAAGTATTATTAATCCATTGTGCCTGGATCCAGCTCCAGCTGAGACCCCTCCCTTCAGCTTACGACTTTTATTCCTGAAACTATCAGAGGAAGGGAAGGGAGCAGCCAGGCCCCCCATCATCGTGCCTAGGGTTGCCAACTCCAGACTGCCAAATTCCTGGATATTTGGAGGCGGTGTCTGGGGAGAGTGGAGTTTGGGGATGGGAGGGAGTTCAGTGGGGATGTAATGCCATAGAGTCTAGTCTCGGAAGCTGTCATTTCCTCCAGGGGAGCCGATTTCTGTAGTCTGGAGGTTATCATTCGAGGAAAACAACAGGCCCTTCTTGGAGGTTGGCAACCCTAAATTGTCCCAGAGATCCAGTTATGCCTGAGGACCCCTTTCCTCCACCTGCAAGTAACACCAAGGAGGGGGGCAGAGGGATGATGGGGAGCAACCAGTTGAAAACACCATCATCACTTTGAAGGGAACTTTTCAGCTCTCCTTTGCATGACCTGCGGAATCCCATGAATCCCAGCTGTTCGTGGGGGGGGAGGGTGTTGAAAAGCAGAATAAAAATAGAGTATGAGAACATAAGAAGAACCCTGCTGGATCAGAACAGTGGTCCATCATGTCCAGTGTCCTGTCTCACACAGCAGCCAACCAGTTCCTCTGGAGAGCCAGCGACAGGGCACAGAGGCCGAGGCCTTCCCCGATGCTGCCTCATGGCACCATCACTACTCAGAGGTTGACTGCCTCAGAATGTGGAGGTTCCCTTTGGTCGCCATGGCTAGTAGCCACTGATAGACCCATCCTCCACGAAACTAATTCCTTTTCAAAGCTGCCTATGCCTGTGGCCATCACCATATACTCTGGAATCAAATTCTACATTTTAATCACTCTCTGTGAAAGGAGTATTTCCTTTTGTCCATCCTTTAATCTACCGCCCATTGATTTCATTGGATGACCTCAAGTTCTTGTATTTTAGGAGAGGGTGAAACAACTCTCTCCACCCTATGCGTACTTTTATAAACCACTATCATGTCCCCCTTAGTCCCTTCTCTAAACGGACAGGTCCCAGTCTCTTCAGCCTTTCCTCATAGGGAAGGTGCTCCAACCCCCCCAACGCTCTTGTACTCTTCTGTATTTTTTCCACCTCTGTCCTTTCTGAGATAACGGTCACCAGAACGGGACATCGTATTCCAAACGTACACAGCATTCCATATGAGAAGTGGTGGCAGCTACAAGCATGGACGGCTTCAAAAGGGAATTAGATAGGCATATGGAGCAGAGGTCCATCAGTGGCTATTAGCCACAAGGTATAGATTGGGGCTCTGGGGCAAGTGATGCTCTGTCTTCTTGGTGCTTGGGGGGGCCAACAGTGGGAGGGCTTCTAATGTCCTGGCTCCATGGTGGACCTCCTGATGGCACCTGGTATTTTTGGCCACAGTGTGACAGAGTGTTGGACTAGATGGGCCTTTGGCCTGATCCAACATTGGTGTCTCTTATGTTCTTATGAGGCTGCATCACAAATCTCTACAGAGGCATTATAATATCAGCTGTCTTATGTTCAATCCTTTCCCTAATAATCCCTAACACAGAGCTCACCTTTTTCACTGCTGCAGCACACTGGGTTGACACCACGATGACCCCAAGATCTTTTCCCCTCTCAGTCTCAGCCAGGTCAGACCCCATTAGCCTATACTTGGAAGCTGGGATTGTTTTTGTCCCAGTGTGCATCACCTTACAGTACACAAGCGTACACCACGGAACCAGAGGCAGTGTTGTTCTTGCAAATGGTTCTGCAACACTTGCAAAACAGGAGGCACCGAGGTGCAGCTTTGCATCAAAATACCAGCAAAGAGACACCCAGGACTCCCCGCCCCCCTGCTTGTGACCAGCTTGATGGTTTGCGACCATCTGCGTCCCCCTCCCTCACTTTACTTTAACAAACATCAGCATTTCTTAGCGTGTGCGGCTCTCTTTGGCATCCTGTCTCGGTGAGAATCCCAGCGGGGAAGCGCAAAAGAGAACAATGGCAGCAATGTTCTGAAGTCTCTGTTTAGAACTTTACTCAGAGATAACAGCCCTCCGCTAATGATGCTAAGTTAACTGCAAATCCTCAAGAGGAGCTTCTTTTCTTGCTGAGCTGAGCAGGGGAAGGAGAAGAACCGGGCTTTATATGCTTACTGCAAGGAAATCCTTTCCCAGCCAACTATTTATCCCCAGCATCCATCCCAGTATCATGCCAGTCAGTGCCCTCCTTTTAAGGAAGATCACAGAAGGATCTAGGAGACTTGGGTTCAAATGCCCACTCTGCCATGCAAGTTTGCTGGGCAACGTTGGGTCGGTCACACAGTCTTGGCCTAAGCTTCCTCACAGGGTTGTTGATAAAGAGAGGTTATAAACAAATCTCTCCTTATATATAATTGAATAGTGGGTGCCAAAGTTCTAATTCTAAAATGCACTCCCTTAGTGTATGGCTGATGGCACTGCTCCTCAGCATATATCACCACCAATCAGAAGGCAAAGCCCAGGTCCCGCCCACACCACAACTGCTGTGACAACCTGGTCTTTTGCATATGGAAGCTGATTGGACTTCACTCCATTCCACACCTCAAACTCCCCCCCCCCGCAAGGCAGTTGGAATGTCAGTTGCATATGGAACCTGCTGTATTCTGGTGGTGTGCAGGTCCCAGGTTCATGTTTTAAAAGCAGACTAACACTGTTTGCCCAAAGCCAGAGCACTCTCCCAGAGCCTCTTTCTAGATCTCGTTGTATTTATTTCCACAACGGGCCTTATTTCTAATGCATAAATAAAAGAAGAGATACAGGGCTTGTGGGGGACATAGGGATGCTTTAGTGCCTTTAAAGGATTCACCTGTCAGATCTCTCATTTGGTTTTGCTTTGGCAAGGAAGCAGCCATAACACTTTGTCCCATCTTGTAATCTTGAATCAAATTCTCACCTTGCTTTACTCTCTGAAACCTTCGTATCATGCCAAGTCTCTGCAACTTTTGAGACAGTCATGTAGCTCCTGATGATTAATGATTTTGCAGTCTCTGTGGCAGGACTCACTCTTGGTCACCATTGATTGTACTCAGAACAAAGCTCGCGGCCTCATTGGCCATGGCCTCCCAGCAGCCCCTGACAAAGGAAGCCAGAAGAAGCATATGGCTGGAGAGGTGACGGTTTTACCCCCACCCACTTGATAGAAGGAGGAGGTGGAGGAGGAGAGTTGGATTTATATGCTGCCCTTCACTGGAGTCTCAGAGTGGCTTACAATCTCTATCCCTTCCTCTCCCCACAACAGACATCCTGTGAGACAGGTGGGGCTGAGAGAGCTCTCAGAGAACTTCTCTGAGAAAACTGTGACTGATCCAAGGTCACCTAGCAGGCCCTACGTGGAGGAGTGGGGAATCAAACCCGGTTCCCAAGATTAGAGTCTGCTGGACTTAACCGCTACACCAAACTGGCTGTGATAGCCTCACAAGTCTTAATTTTAGCATGGTTGTCAATCGGCCTCAGGTACTCCATGTAGGCATGGCTTGGTAACCAGTGGGAGGTGGAGGGGGCATAAAACCATAGAGTTTCCAGCAATTCCTAGAGTGGGGCTGACACCACTTCCAGGTTTGTCCCAGAAGTGATGTCACACCATCTCTTATAGCATTTTTAAACATTATATTTCTCCTGCCAACCACAGGAGTGCGGGTGGGAAACAGGAGCGGGGGGGGGGGGGGAGGGGGGGGGGAATCAGCAGCCCTAACTCCTACCTGCCTTTCTTTGCATGTTCTACTCCACGTAGTTCGAAGTGCAAAAAAGAGGAGTGTTTATATTTATTTGATCTCCCTGAGTCTGCAAGACAGAACCCAATCAAAAGCAGGCAAGGGAAGGCAGGAACCTGAGGCCAAATCTCTACCTTACTGCAGGTACACTCTCAGAGGTGACAGAATGAACAAACAGGTTAGAGAGAACTCTGTTTCTCCTGCTTCTTTGCCTGTAGGAGTCCTGCCTGGGCAACAGGGCTGCAGATTCCAGCTTGGGAAATCCCTGGAGATTGAGGGGCAGTTCTTGGGGGAAAGGGAGGAAGCTCAGTGGGAGTGTGATGCCATACCACCTACCCTTGGAAGCGGCTACTGTCTCCAGAGGAACTGACCTCTGTGGACTGTAGGGTTGCCAACCTCCAGGTGGTGACTGGAGTCCCCCCACTATTACAACTGATCTCCAGGTGACAGAGATCAGTCCACCTGGAGAAAATGGCCGCTTTGGAAGGTGGATTCTATGGCATGATATCCCAATGAAGTCCTTCCTCTCTCCAAACCCCACCTTCCTCAGGCTCCACCCCCAAAATCTCCAGGGAGTTCCTAACTGGGAGCTGGCAACCCTAGTGGACTGGAGATTGCCACTGCAATTGCGGAAGAACCTTAGGCCCTACTGGGAGGCTGGCAGCCCTATTGCTTTCCAGTGATTCAACTGGCCCGATCATCCCAATCACAGTCTCTCTCTCTCTGTGCCCTGGATCTCATCCTTCCTTTCCTTCTAACTGGACTTGAACTTTCTCTGGATCCAGGTCAGTGTTCCCTCTAAACTGAGTTAGTGTGAGCTAGCTCACAGCTTTTTAGCCTCCGGCTCACAGATTTTTGACTCAGCTCAGGAAGGATGGCTTCAGAGCAAACTAATTTATGCAGCAGCCAAATGACTGGCTCACAACTTTAATGCCAGTAGCTCACAGAGTAGAATTTTTGCTCACATGACTCCACAGCTTAGAGGGAACATTGATCCAGGTCCTCTATCCTGACTCCAAATCCATTTAGGCAGACTCAAGGGACTTACTCCTGGGAACCTTCCTGGGCCTGCTGCTTTTGGGGCTCCTTTCCCAGAATTACTGGGATGGATCATACCAACTATACCACTGATGAGAGTGGGAGGCAGGCTCCTTCCTGACCACTCAAAAATCTATGGTATCTGAAGAAGTGAACAGCGTCTCATGAAAGCTCATCCCCTGCCACATATTTTGTTAGTTTTTAAGGTGCTCCTGGACTCTTGCTCTTTTCTATGCTAAGGACTGTGAGTTTTGTATAAAGAAAAACTGCATGGGGAGGGGGGCTGCAACGAGGAAGGAAATTAGGCAAGAACGGACAGAAAACCTGGTAGCATGGGATCTACCCTGCTCCTTGCACTCTATAACAGCATTTCCCAAAATGTCCACCGAGATTAAAATGGTTAGTGGGCAGTGAGAGAAATCAGTTAATACAATTACGAGCTGCTATGGAGCCTCCAGTAAAAAGAAGAGGCTGCCCTGTTCCATCGATGCACAAATAACTTCCTTACCTGTTCTCTCTATCGGTCCTCATACAGAAGTGTGGTAGAATTACCTGCCTGCTCTCTCTGCATGGGTCGCTGCTCTGCACTGGAATCCTTCCAGCTAAGAGGCATATCCAGAACAGTGACTCATACAGAAACCCGGCAGGTAGGCAATTCTTACCGGTGCAAACTTTCCCGAGCACAAAGTGTGCTTCGGCTATCATAAGATCGGGAAACGCTGTTTCATAAAAGGATACAATGGGGAATGAGTACATTAATATACTCTTGAGTGATTAAATTGCTTGATTAAGGGGTTTTTTTTTTTTTGCCTCCCTTTAAAATTGTTAACAACATGTTTGGCCTTTTCTTCTCCTTTAAGAATTGTTAATAATGTGTTTGGCCTTTTATTTATTCTTTTAAGTGCCACTTTGGCTCCCGGAGCTGGTGTTTTGCAATAGCCCTCGAGCTCTGAGATGGACCCTGAGCCAAAACGCACAAACTTCTGTGTGTGTGTGTGTGTGTGTGTGTGTGTGTGTGAGAGAGAGAGAGAGAGAGAGAGAGAGAGAGAGAGAGAGAAAGGGGGAGGGAGGGAGGGAGGGAGGGAGGGAGAGAGAGAGAAGAGAGAGAGTTTTTCCTCACTAGTCGTTAGCACATTTTCTCTCTGGCAGATTGCAATATGACATTATTTCTGAAAGGAAGCAAATGAGCACGTGAAGCCAAGCAACTGGAGAGAGTCAAAAGGCAGAAAGAAATAACATTGGGATAATGATCCATTATCAGCCAAGATTATTTTTGCACATGTACAGTAGTTCTGAAATGAGAAGGCCCGGCTGGAAATCTCATTTGCTTTAGGAAAAAATAAATTATCAATTTATGAGTAATTAGTCTCTGATTAAATGTACTGCTATCCTTTCTCCCTCTGCCTTCCAGGACTGAAAATAACAACAGCATCTTTTTTTTAAAAAGGCATTTTGAAATCACCACTAAAATTTCAACTGAAGAAACATTTGGAGTTAATGGTGGTGGTGGGGAGCCTCTGTAGTGAGATGAAACACCTGAGGAACAATTTCTTATAAAACATCCTCACACACACTTAGGTTGTCAGTGGATTTCATTTAGAACAGTGGTACTCACTGGTCAGTTTGTGGAGCCCTGCATTCACAATTGCCATGAACCAAAACAGCCATGTTTACTTCCATCCCTGGAATGAGGCTTGACCTTCAGGGAGGCTTGGAGCCTACCTGTTCATCTACTGGCTTTGGTTTCAAGGTGGTAACCACCTGTCAGCCACAAGCCCCACCAGGCAAGGGCCTTGTCCACTTTCCTGCAATATAGGGCAGGTTCCACAGTGGGAACCAGTGCTCAGAAGAGCTACAGATGGCATGTCGAAGAGTCACATGTGGTTCCTGATCTCAAGGATAATCAAAACTAGCTTGGAGTCAGGCATGACACTGGAGGAGTGCTGAAGGAAGCCAAAGGAGCTTTAAAAAGGTGAGTAGCATTTCTCGGATGTGTTTTTCATATCCCTGGGGGGGGGGGTAGAAAGTGCTGTCAAGTCATAGGTGACTTATGGCAACCCTGTAGATTTTTCAAGGCAAGAGATGTTCAGAGGTGGTTTGCCATTGCCTGCTTCTGCCTCACGACTGTGGTATTCCTTGGAGATTCCTTGGAATTTAGGGTAAAATGATAGGATTTTTGGCAATTCAAAGAGAGGACTGACATCACTACTGGGTCCCTGAAAGTGACATCAGTCCCCTGTAGGAGATGCCAAAAAACCCTCTACCATAGAGTTTTACCATAGAGTGTCCAGTAAATTACAGAGAGATGTGATGTTACTTCTGAATTGTCCCTGAAATGATGCCACACAGTTGCTGATGCCCTCCATGTCCCTCCCAGGAACATACACAGCTCAACTATGACGTGCAGCTGATCACACAGAAATGCATGTGGGAGAGATGGCATTGCTAAGTGCAGAGAGAAAGAACACAATGCAAGATCCCACTGACTGCAGAAATTCTGAGCATTCTGCACTGAGAACATAAGAGAACACGAGAGAAGCCATGCTGGATCAGGCCAATGGCCCATCTAGTCCAACACAGTGGCCAAAACCCCAAGTGCCATTAGGAGGCCCACCAGCGGGACCAGAACTCCAGAAGCTCTCCTGCTGTCGCCCCCCCAGCACCAAGAATACAGAGCATTACTGCCCCAGACATAGCATTCCATCTATACTTTGTGGCTAATAGCCACCGATGGACCTCTGCTCCACATGTTTACAGTCCCCTCTTGAAGCTGTTTATGCTTGTAGCTGCCACCACTTCCCAATGCAGTGAATTCCATGTGTTAATTACTCTTTGTGTGTTAATTACTCTTTGGGTGAAGAAGCACTTCCTTTTATCTGCTCTAAGCCTACTGCTCATAAATTTCATTGAGTGCCCACGAACTCTTGTATTGTAAGAGAGGCAGAAAAGTACTTCTTTCTCTGCCTTCTCTATCCCATGCATAAGAACAGCAGATCCACCTCTGTATGCCCACTGTATGCCCACTGTCTGTATGCTTACTGCCTGGTACATGCAGATGCAGACCTCTGGTCTCAGTAGCATTTGGATATTCATTCTCTTTCCATGCCAGACTGAAGAATCATGGGGCAGCCATCAGTTTACATTATGGGACCATCATGGGTCATTAAGAACATACGAACATAAGAGAAGCCAATGTTGGATCAAGCCAATGGCCCATCAAGTCCAACACTCTGTCACACAGTGGCCAAAAATACCAGGTGCCATCAGGAGGCCCAGCAGTGGGGTCATTTTCACATTATTTCATATGATGGAGGTATAGACTGTCCCCAAACTTACAAATTGTGTGTTTTGATCCAGAACTGTTATAAGGATCACCTAAATCATTCAAAAAAGATACTTTTTATGGCCAGCACCACAATTATTTATAAAGTGATCTTTTAAAAAGTTCTCCTTTTGGTCACATGTATGAATGAGAAGGGAGCACTCACTGGAGAAGACCCTGATGCTGGGAAAGACTGAAGGTCAAAGAAGACGGGGACGGCAAAGGATGAGATGGTTAGACAGTGTCATAGATGCAACGAACATGAAATTGAGCAAACTTCAGAGGACGGTGGAAAACAGGAGGGCCTGGCGAGATCTTGTCCATGGGGTCGCGAAGAGTCGGACTTGACTGTGCGACTGAACAACAACAACAAATGAATTCCTGCTCTCAGAAGTTCCCAAATGGGCTCCGTCTAAATAGAGGAACCCTCCACTGAGTGGCATATTTTCTAATGAGCAGAGAGCGATTGCTTCTGTTAGCTTGAGTCCATACAGGCGTTTGGGAAAATGGCTCTTTCAGTCATGATTTCCTGGAACAACCATCACCTAGGATATGGCAGATTCCATTCCCTTTGTGGGTACAGAATTCCTTACTCATGATCTTAGAATGAAAAGGTTTGATTTATACTTAATAGGAAAGTTATTCCAAGTCAAACAAAACAAAGAAACTAATTACTGAAGTTTCACACCTGTCAGAACAACACTTCTTAAAAAAATGTGAAGTAGTTAAACCTCAATAAGTGCCCTCTTAATAATTAATTAGCATTTAATTAATAGACAATAACTGTTGCCACTTGATGCATCTCAGCAGGCTGAATCCAGCTCTTAGTCCCCTGTTCATTAACAGCTTGAGTGACTCCAAATGCAAGCGCTCCTTGGCGTGGAATGCTTCTAACACCCTGTCACAAGTTTGGAGTGACAGTATGATGTGGATTGTGGACCCTGAAGAGGGAGACTGTAGTTTCCATTCCTGATCATGTACCATTGATTTGGTCTGTAACACCATTCAGGATCCTGTCCATAAAGTAATTACAGCAATTATATAGGAGTCCCTTGAAGTCAATATCTACAACGGAAAGCCCCTGAGAAATTAACAAATCTTTTCTAACTTCTCTTTGACCAACTAGGAAGTTTCAAATTAATCTTGACATTTTGGTCTATGCAAAACTGAGCAGGCAACTGATACTACTGCTGTAATTTTTGTTTAATTGGTAATGGGAAGTGTTATCAAGTCATAGCTGACTCACAGTGACCAACTTCATCTCTTAAGGCAAGGGATGAACAAAGGTTAGTTTGCCATTGCTTGCCTCTGCGTAGCAACCCTGGACCTCCTTGGTGGTCTCCAATCCAAGTAATCACCAAAGCTGACCCTGCTTAGCTTCTGAGATCTGATGAGATCAGGCTGGCTTGGGGCCATTCAGGGTAGGACAGTCTTTCCATTTTTTTCTTCTTCTTCTTTTACTTTCTCCGGTGGAGTCATTTCTCAGGTGTTTAGAACACAAACAGCGACCTTCAAACCTCTGCCAAAATTGTAGGTTAGGTAACATTTGCTGTCAAATTGACAGAGAAGAAACAAATTTTGTTTATTGCTTCAAATATTTATACCCCATTTTTTCCTTGTAGCTTTAGGGAGTTTAATGGGGATATCGTTGACCCCTTGTAAGGGTCTTTCAGGTCATGGGTATGAAATCAAAAATGGAAAAACTGAAACCAAAAATTAATAAAAAAGAACATTCAATAGCATAAGGCTATTTAAAACCAAGAAGAGGCTGAACCAATCTGTTCTTTGTTGACTAATGCTACTAAAGTCAATAGAAAAAAGCCACATTAAATAAAATGTAATTACCCTACACCCTATTAAAATGAATCACATTCCAACGAGCTTGGAATAATAAAAAAAGTATTCCCAAATCAAACTTCAAAGAATTCTTCAACAGGCCATAAGCGGCCCACTTTATCAATGCCTTCTAACCACTGTAAGTAGCAACTCTGCTTGTGAGCAACTTTGCCTCTTGGGAATATGATCGAAGCCCCACATCTTATTGTTCTTTCCCTTAATCCACTGAACGTTGCTTGTTTTAAAACACCAGGTTCATTTGCAAATCAATTATTTTAGTTTACTAAATTAGATTCATTTTTTTGTTGATTTGGTGTGTTTGTGTCATGTGGCCCTCAAGTCATAGCAAACTTATGGTGACCTCATAAGGTTTTCAAGGCAAGATGTGTTTTGCCTTTGCCTGCCTCAGTGCAGTGACCATGGATTTTCATTGTGGTCTCCCATTAAAGGACTAACCAGGGCTAAGGTTGCCTCATTCCTCCTGGCAACCAACAGGGGATTGGGGAACTTACCAGGAATGGGAGGAAGGCCCAGGTGATGTTGCTGGTGAGGTGCCTACATCACTTCCAGCATGCAATGGAAGTGATATCATCATTCTGTGATACTGTGGTGATACTCTGGTATTTGGGGGGAAACTCTATGGTAAAAATGGCTTCTACCATAGAGTTTTTGCCCAAATACCAAAGCATTGCCCAGACGTCACCACGGTGACATCACTTCCCGTGCATGCCGGAAGTGATGTCACCAGTGACATAGCCCAGGCCTCCCTTCCTGTCTCCTGCTAAGTCCCCCTGCTGGCCAGCTGATTGGAAGTGGGGGATGGAGCCTGGCAGTGGGGGACTCCTGCCTCCACAGAAGAGGGGGCTGGCAACCAGTGTTCCTTCTAAGCTGAGTTAGTGTGAGCTAGCTCACAGTCTTTTAGCCTCCGGCTCACACATTTTTGTCTTAGCTCAGGAAGGAGGGCTCCGGAGGAAACTAATTCATGCAGCAGCCAAATCGCTTGCTCACAACTTTAATGCCAGGAGTTCACAAAGTAGGATTTTTGCTCACAAGACTCCACGGCTTAGAGGGAGCATTGTTGGCAACCCTAACCAGGGCTGACCCTGTTCAGCTTTTGAGATCTGGTAAGATCAGGTGAGCCTGGGCCATCCAGGTCAGGGTATGTATCACGTAGTCATACATAAACACACATTAAAATTTATTTAAAAAGCAACTTTTATGTCTTTATATTTAAGAAGCCAGATGTAAAAAAAGAGTCTTTTTAAAAAAGAAGCCCCTAATTTGAAATGAGTTTTAATTTACCCTGGCAGCAAATGCACTTCAGATGAACCAGATTTAATGCTGGATTAAAAACAACGTTTTGCCTACCTTGGGAGACAGCCAGTTCGGTGCAGTGGTTAAGAGCATGGACCCTAATCTGGGAGAATCAGGTTTGATCCCCCACTCCTCCGCATGCAGCTGCTGGTATGACCTTGGGTCAGTCATAAGTTCTTTCAGAGCTGTTCTCTCAAGAGCAGTCCTTGAGAGAGCTCTCTCAGCCCCACCTACCTCACAGGGTGTCTGTTGTGGGGAGGGGAAGGGAAAGGAGATTGTAAGCCACTCCACAACTCCTTTGGGTAGTGAATGACAGGGTATAAATCCATTCTCTTCTCTTCTCTTAAGGCCAGTTTCACAGCACCCATTCCATTATATCTCCTTACTCTGTGCAAATCTTACTGCTTACAATTAATAAGAAGCTACATCCCTGCCTGCGCTGCCCCCTCTCCCCCCTTGCAGGGATTTGTCCAGCAGAGTGCAAAAAAAAAAGGACAACCTGCTTTCATTTTCCTCCAGAGCAAGATACAACACGCATTCCCAGGGCATTTCAGAGGGACACCTGGGGGAGGCTTTGGGGGAGGGGGTCAGCTTGCTGGCAGAACAGCTGTGCTACAGCCTCCCCCCCCAAAATGCTTACATTTTAAAATGCAAGGCCCACGACCACACAGAACCGTCGGCCTAATCGGGAAGGGAGAGACAATGGCGAGAAATGGCTCTGAACAGAGATGAAAAGGCTTTTAATGGTGACTGGCAAGAGGAATCGCAGCTGTGCAGGAACTCACCGGTTGGGCCCACCAGCTGCCCTGCCGCTCCGGAGGGAAAAGGAGAGACAGAACTGTGAATGCACCAAAAGAAGACGGGGAGATCCCCCAGGTAAATTCATTGTCTAGCAGAGTGAACCCGAGTGGAGAACAACAGGCTTCCGCACGGATCGTCGCTCAGCGGGGGAACACATGCTTTGACTGCAGAAAGTGCCAAAGGAATCTCCAGTCAACGGATCTCCGGGGTCAGGATTACAGGGCTGCCAACTGCAGGTTAGACAATTCCTGTAGATTTCAGGGCACTGCCCATGGAGCGTGAATCCTGGGGGGGGGGGAGGAAGCCCGGGAGGGATGCGATGCCACAGAGTCCACCCTCCGAAGGTGCCATTTCCTCTAAGGGAACTCATCTTGGTAGTCTGGAGATCGTAATCCTGGGAGGTCTCCAGCCCCCACCTGGAGGCTGGTAACCCCAGGAGAAACCTTTCTCTACCTGGCGGCCCAGAGAGCTGCTTCCAGTCAGAGCGGAGAATACTGTACTAGGTTGACCGCTGGTCTGATTCCATACAAAGCACTTACACATCTTCGCATATGTGACAGTTGCCACTAGATTGTGCTTATGGTGAAATGTGAGGTCCACATAGGAGGCCTGCCCCAGCAGAATTATGGGGGATGTGGGAAACAAAGCTCAGTAAAATTAACAAAACTTCCAAGGGAGGTGTCTGTTACACAGAGAAAACTCTGTTCCCTGAATATCTAGGAGAGATTAATAGCTATATCCCCCCCTTCCACAGCATCTATACATGGGGGAAATGGCTTAGCTGTTGAGTTTATGCTCTTCGTGAGGGTGTCCCGTGATAAAGAACTTTAGTTTTCACCAGTCAAAAGATCAGCACTTTGCTAGGAGTGACTGGGATGCACATTTTCATCACCTCTGATACGATATCACACCACCACAGGGGGGCTGGAAAGTGCCATCAAGTCGCAGCCGATTTCTGGTGATCCCTTAAAGGGTTTAAAAGGCAAGAGATGTCCAGAGGTGTGTGTAGCAACCCTGAACTTTCTTGGAGGTCTCCGATCCAAATACTAATCAGGGTGGACCCTTCCTAGCTTCTAAGATCTGATGAGATGGGGCTCGCCTGGGCTACCCGGTTCAGGGCCACAGCACCATCCTGCACCCCATATCTGACAGAGATGTATCCCCTGCCAATGAGGAGCTGCAACCAGAGGTGCAGGATTGCAGCTGCCGGGGGATCTTCTTGCAAATACTGATTTGCTCAGGAAAGGCCTATTTGAGAATAAGGAGAGAGACAGGACACAAATGTGGTTAGGGATTGCCTAGTTTTGCGGGCTCCTGCCTGCCGCTGGCCAGTGAAAGGAAATCCCCCTCCAACAGCAACATTGCACGAAGTGATGAGGGCATGCCAGGGTGTGACACTCTGGTTTTTCCAGCAGAACTCTATGGTTTGAGGGTGATTTTACCATAGAGTTTTGTAAAAAATCAGAGCATCACCCCCCCCCCAATATGCCCACATCCCTTTTAGGTGACGTAGGCATGGTGTGCAATGTCATTTCCAGTGACATTGGCACCTCAGGGGTGATGTTCCCGGCTCCTGGAACATCCCCCTGTCACTGCTGTCTCTAAGGGACCTGGCAACCCTAAATATGGAAGGAACAAATTAATTAAAAAGGAGAGGCAAGAGGAGCAAGGAGTAAAGGGGAGGAAAGGCCTGACATGAGATCCAGGATGGTGTAGTGGTCAGAGCATTGGGATGGGCTCTGGGAGGCCCAGGTTTGAATCCTCACTCTGCCATGCAAGTTCACTGGGTGACCTTGGGCCAGTCATGTTGTTTCAGCCTAATCTATTATGTTTTTATCTCACCTTTTCTCTAAGCAGCTCACAGTAAAACACACAACTCCTTCATTTTGCCACAGAGTTTCCCATTAATGCTACAGTGTCATGCCAGTGAGCATAAGAAGTGCCCTCCTGGATCAGACCAGTGGTCCATCTAGTCCAGCATCCTGTCTCACACAGTGGCCAAGCAGTTCCTCTGGAGGTCCAACAACTGGGCATAGAGGCTGAGGCCTTCATAAGAAAATCACAAGAGCCCTGCTGGATCAGACCACTGGTCCATCTAGTCCAGCATCTGGTCTCACACAGTGGCCAACCAGTTCCTCTGGAGGTCCAACAACAGGGCACAGAGGCCAAGGCCTTCCCTTGATGTTGCTCCTGGCTCTGGGATTCAGAGGGTTAGTGCCGCTGAATGTGGAGGTTCCCCTCAGTTGCCATGGCTAGTAGCCATGGATAGACCTGTCCTCCATGAGTCTATCTAAACCCCTTTGAAAGCTGTTTATTCCTGTGGCCATTGCTACATCCTCTGGCAGTGAATTCCACATTTGAATAATTATTTGAGTAAAGTAGTATTTCCTTTTGTCTGTCCTGAATCTACTGCCCATGAGTTTTGTTGAATGCCCTCAAGTTCTGGAATTTTGGGAGAGGGAGAAAAGAATGGCAAAATAGCATAATGTCACTTAGGGGTTCACCCAAGAAATGCCATCATGCTGTAGATACAATGGCACACCCACGCCCCCCCCCCAGTCTCCTACCAAGTGCCAGTCATCGCCTGACAATGCGGAACTGACCATTCCAAGGGCAAGGTACAAGCATTCTAGTCCAGGTAGAAGATAGAGCTTTGTGCCCCATCATGGATGGCAGAAGAGGAGCTCCTTCAGGGCCCAGCGCTTAAGTAAGGGTACAATGATCAGAACTGACAAAGGATCTGGAAGAGACCTTTTCCCCAGGACCAGAATTGGAGACTGAGCATGAAAGAGGACAAGCATTGCTAGTGAATGTGAACTTCCCTGCTCTAAGCAGGCCATTAGACAAGCAAATTTTCTTTAGGGGATCTTATTCTATTAAAAGAGAGATCCACTGACTTCTCCTGTTTCTGGTCTACTGGTCCTGCAGCCAAAGAAGGATGGGGGGAAAGACCCTTAAACCAGGAGATTCAGAAGAAGAGATTGGATTTATCCCCTGCTCTTCACTACTCAAATACTTTGGCCACCAAATGAGAAGGGAGCACTCACTGCAGAAGACCCTGATGCTGGGAAAGATTGAAGGTGAAAGAAGACGGGGACGGCAAAGGATGAGATGGTTAGACAGTGTCATAGATGCAACGAACATGAAGTTGAGCCAACTTCAGAGGACGGTGGAAGACCGGAAGGCCTGGCGTGATCTGGTCCATGGGGTCGTGAAGAGTCGGACTCGACTGTGTGACTGAACAACAACAACTTCACTACCCAAAGGAGTCTCAGAGCAGCTTACAATCCCCTTCCCTTCCCCACAATAGACACCCTGTGAGGTAGGTCAGCTGAGAGAGCTCTCTTTCGAGAACTGCCCTTGAGAGAACAGCTCTGAGGGAACTTATGACTGACCCAAGGTCACACCAACAGCTGCATGTGGAGGTGTGGGGAATCAAACCTGGTTCTCCCAGATTAGAGTCCGCGCTCTCAACCATTACACCAAACTGGCACATATGGTATCAGCAGGTGACTGCATGTGTGGGGGATTCAGCTACAGGAGTGCACCCAAGAAAAGAATATGGGATACAAATGGTATGCTAAAAAGATGCACATTCCCCACATGTTCCCGCAGTTCTTGCTTTGCACAGAAGACGTCTATCCTCCTGCCATTAACAGCGTTCTTCCCCAGCAACGAGGAAAAAAGAACGATGCAAATTTAGATGCATTGCCACATTTCATTTACATGCTTAACATTTTGTGCTTATACACTTAACATTTTCAGCTTATAAGCTTAACATTTTCAGAATTTGGGCTCCCTGAACTTCATTGCTTTTGAATTTCAGAGTCAGAGGCACATGTTTGCAAATGCATTTCCATGCATTCCCCCCAGCCTCAGACATCCACCTGGGCAAAGCCAGGAACTGACGGATTCGGCTATCAGTGCCTTTCTGATTTATGTAAATGCCTACTCAGCTTCTTAATAAGAAATCAGTTCCTGTCATCATCTGTATTTCTTATGCTGAGCCACAACACTAAAACACTTGGCGGTGATTACAAACAGCAAAGTTATTTCTTTTATTTTTTTGTGCGTGTGCCAAATCTACAGTGCTGGAACTTAATAGCGATGGTGTAATGGAACGCCACGCTGATGTGTGGCACATTTAATATCCATCTTTCTCAGAAAGAACAGTGCTCTGAAATTAGAAAGGACTTTAGCGACGAAATAATTAATGTGGATAACCATCATAAATGCCACAAACGGAAGAAATACAGATGGTAGCGGACCGTGATCGCTAATACTCTAACCTGTTGTGACAGAACTTTAAAAATTGAAAACCTGTTCCCCCAGGGCCGGTGAACGGAGGCTTAGGCAAAGAGGAACGCAGCGCGCCCTTTCTAATTACATCGCTCCCTCTCATTACCCATCTCCATGGCTATTTTGGGGCAGGAACACACAGGAACGGAGTTCCGGCTGGCTTCCAAGTTGGCCACGCCCAGCAGGAACTCATTAGCATAATAGGCCACACCCAACAGCAGGAACTCATTAGGATTGGCAACAATTAGGGCTGTGTGGCCTAACATGCAAAGGAGTTCCTGCTCCAAAAAAGCCCTGGGTTTGGTCAACAAACAAGGTAAAGAGAATACGAAGCAAAAGGTGGGTGTGGCTGGGTGACCACACTTCTGGTAACACGGGGGTGTGGCCTAATATGCGAATGAGCTGTGTTGTCAGGGGTGTGGCCTAATATGCTAATTAGTTCCTGCTGTTGGGTATGGCCTATTATGCTAATGAGTTCCTGCTGGGCTTTTTCTACAAAAAAAGCTGTGCCCGTCTCCCAGCCACACACTCCAGTACGTGAGCATCCAAGTTGAGGAGTGGTCATTAACACACTTGTGGAGTGCCCATCATTGCAGTTGGTGCTGTTTCTGCCTCCGATCACGGCTCACACATGTTGCCATGTTGTGTGGACAGACCACTGCTGTTCTTTGGCAGCTACAGAGCGAGGCCACTCCAGGTTTCAGGGTGGAGGAGAGACAAGACTTATGTGGTGGCAGTGGAAAGTGTGGTCAAGTCACACCTGACTTATGGTGACCTACCCCAGGGTTTTCAAGGCAAGAGACATTTGGAGGTGGTTTGCCATTGCCTGCCCCTGCATATTCCAACACCTTGGTGGCCTCCCATTCAAATGCTAAGCAGGGCCAACCCTGCTTAGCTTCTGAGAGCTGGCAAGATGGAGCTAGCCGGGGTCATCAGCAAGGGTCAAATGTCTGCACTTGGGGTGCAAAAGGATCAGATCAAGCCAGACTCTCTTCATCCACTGGCCATGCTTTCACCAAGAAGAGGACTAGCTAACTCAGAAGTAGCGCCTATGGATAGTATGGGACAACACAGCAGGTACAGGACATCTTTTCCTATCAGGACAAACATAGGAGATTTGGAGTGCGGCAGGGTTTCTCGGCAGGGTTGCCAGCTCTGGGTTGGGGGTTTGGGTAAGGGAAAGGCCTCAGTGGGATATAACACCATAGAGTCCACCCTCCAAGCAGCCATTTTCTCCAGGGGAACTGATCTCTGTCATCTGGAGATCAGTTACAATTCCTGCAGATCTCCAGACCCCTCCTGGAGGCTGGCAACCCTGTACCTGAGTCATGTGGCCTCAATTGATATTAATTCATGAGACAGAGTTGCTCATCTCCATGTGGAACCTGGAACTGTCCCAGAATGACAGCTGATCTCCCAACTACAGACAGGACTTCCCGCGGAGGAAAGGACAGCTTCAAAGGGAGGACTCTATGACATCACATCCCTGCAGAAGATCCCTCACCTCCTCAAACTCTGTCCTCCTAAGGCACTGCCCACAAACCTCCAGAAATTTCTCAAGCCAGAGTTGGCAACCCTACCAGGTCAATGGCAACTCAATCAGGAGTGTCACCTTGAGGCCTTCAGAAGCCATTAAGGAGAGAGGATCTACTCTTGGTCTTCCCATACATTGTATTATGGCGGCTGACACCTTGGACAGAGTGTAACGCCATAATGCCACTTTGCACCGGTCACCCCGGGAGGCAAATGCATTCACACTCCAGCTGCTTGGATGAGCCTTTCAGCTTCATTTCCCTCTTGCTACTTTTGCTTGGGTGGGTTGTATGGGTGAGAGTCAGTGTGTGGGGGGGAACATTTCTCCCACACTGATATTCCCTCTGCATTGGTAGGATGATTTTCATGCAGAAACATTAGCGCGCTCAAAGAGTTTGGCAGATTATGCACAGGCTGCTTCATCCGACATGGTAACATAAACACTTCTGGGATGTCAACCGCCCTATATATATTTTTTTAACATTTCCATCACAAAAGCAAGAAGAATTCACAAGGAAAAAAAAGTGAGAAGCGCAGACAGCTTCGTGACAAATTATCTCATCCGATGTTAGGGTTGACAGTTTGTAAACTTGGGAAATTATGGCTACTCCAACCATACGAATAGTGTACAATACTGGCATTTTGTTAAAAAAAAAACTGGTCATTTTGTCAAGTCAATCTGATTATCAATAGTACAGAATTGGAATGCAGGTCACGAATGCCTAGTGGTTACTCGGGTCCCTCATTATCCTACAGAGCCATTTCACTACCTATCATTCTGCGAAAGAACGTACTCTTGCTGCAACTTACCACCAAAATGGCCATTATGATAGGCCATCCCTTTCTGCCTTGGAAGGATGTGTATATTGAAAGTTGCCAAACTTATACATTATACACAAGCACATTGTGTACCCTTGTACAGACCCACATTTGCCTCCCTCCCTCCATCCCTACCCCTTCACAAATGATGCACTTTTACCCATAGAAATGAATGGCAACCTTTTTCTTAAGCTGGACAAAGCATTATGTCGGGACACCGTTTTGCCAAAACTTGCTTCCTGCCCCTTGCAACCTCAATTACACCAGCCATTTTTAAATTCAGCTCTTCTTCCAAGGCATGCAAGGGAAGTATGCATGCTTATCTCCGCCATTTTGTCTTCATACCAACTGTGTGAGATAGGTTAAGTTAAAAGAGGGTGACTGGCCCAAGATCAGCCGGTGCGCTTCATGGGAGAGTGGGGATTTGAATCCAGGTCTCACAGGACCCTGTCGGGTATTCTTGGCACAGCACCTCACTGACTTTCAAGCCTTCTCTTATCTCTACAGTCTCATCCTGTCCCCTGCATACCCCATTCTATTTTTTGACCACACTGGAGCATGTTGGACTCTGGAGAACTGATGTTATTATTCAGATATGTCCTGCAGTTGTTCTTGCTGCCTCAAGAAACCCATCATTCTCCCTATCAGGTTTATTTTTTAATGTAGGTAGAATGGAAACATTCCATTCATAATAACTTTTCCATTTCCCGTGGACAGGCTCTTGAGATATGAATGAGCCATACAGATTATGAATGAGAGGCAATCTATTTAGGAAGGTGGTCATGACTCTGTGACATAGCACACGTTTTGAATGCAGAAAGTCCTTGGCTCAGTTCCTGATGCCTCCAGTCAACTGATCTCAAGTAGCTGGTTTCAGGAAAGAAATTTCTCTTCCAAAGACCTTGGAGAGCCACTGTCAGTCACAGCAGACAGTACTGAATTAGATCATCCAACAGTCTGATTTAGTGTAGGAGCGGTTCTAGATGCTCAATCATACATCTGCCTTATTTAGACAACAACATGCTATCTTGGCAATCTTGGGGTATGTTCTGATTTATAGGTAACTCTTCCAAATGGATATTCATTCCAAGAGGGGTTTCTCCATCAATCCCCCCCCCAAAAAAAAAGAAAAATCAGCAAAGACTTTAAAGAGGTGATGAGTTTCCAGTCCACCTTATGGAACATTTTGACAACCATGTGTGAAAACGGATAACTGACCCATCTCATATCAACTGCAAAAGTGAGAAACACATTGATTCTCTCTCTCATCTCCTCTGGCTCTGCAAATAAGTCTTCAATGGAGTGTGACATCACTCCTCATTACATTACTGGAAGTAACTTAACAATGCTGCACAATGCTCAGCCCCACTGCTGGAAACTCCTAAGGGTTACCAGCTTTTGGCTGGTCACCCTGAGGCTCAGATCGGCTTCACCCGGCATCAACATCGGAGGCAATTAGTGAGCTGACACCCATGATCGATACTGCTGGCTGTGTCTGGGTGGCCTCTGAAATACTGGATTAGCATAGCAGCCAAATTTGCAGATGATATTGAATTATTTAGGATGGTGAGAATCTCTCTATACCCGGTGAGTGGGCAACAAAGTGGCAAATGAAGTTGAACACTGGTAAGTCTAAGGTGATGCAAACTGGATAAAAAATAATAATAATCCCAAACTTAAATATATGCTGATGGAATCTGAACTGGCTGAGACTGAGACTGAAAAAGACGTTTGAGTTTATAATGGAAAGATTGATGAAAACATCGACCCAGTGCGCAGCAGTGGTGCAAAAGGCAAACTCCATGCTAGGAATGATTAGGAAATGGAATGAAAATAAAACAGCCAATATTGTAATGCGCTTGTATACAGGCCACATTTAGAATACCGTGCACATTTCTGATGTTCGTATCCCAGAAGGGACATTGCAGAGTTGGAAAAGGGGGGACAAGCAACACGATTCGGGGGCTTCCTATGAGTAAAATTCCTTCAGGACCACCTACTACCATACCATCCTGTCTGACCACTCTGGTCATCTTCAGATCCCCTGCTTCTGGTGTCCCTAACATCTGAGACTAGACAAGACCAGCTCATTTGTGGCACCCAAACTTTGGAACTCGCTCCCCAGGGAGTCATCTGTCTCCCTCAATCACTGTCCTCTGCCAGTGGGCAAAGACCTTTTTTTGTTTTGCTTGGCCTTGGGGAAGAATTGGGGGGCGGGACATGAGGCACTATCACACTGATGGCATGACATCATTTCCAGGGCAAACCTGGAAGTTACATCACACTGCTTTATGATTCAGTGGAAATGCTATGGTTGACAGATGGGAACCTCCATATACAGAAGCAACGAACACCAGAACGCCAATGCTGGGAGGCAGCAGCAGGGAAGAGACTTGGCCTCTGTGCACTGTTGTTTGGTCATCCAGGGCAACTGATTGTGCACTTTGTGAAATGGTTTGCTGGACTAAATGTACCAGTGGTCTGATCCAGCACTTGGTACTTAGGCTCTTATCATAACACCCCGGGGGGCTCTCAGATTTTATTCATGTATTTACTTCATTTATGGTCCCCCCTTCTCATTGAGACTCAAGGCAGATTACAGAATTAGAAAACAATTAGAATATTAGAATTAGAAAACAATGCAACCCCCCCCCCCGTATAATATATACAAACAAAACAATAAAAATGGCACAATGAAATAAAAGCAGTAGGCTGTATCAATGGCTTGCACCACTGTTCCCTCTAAGCTGAGTTAGTGTGAGCTAGCTCACAGTTTTTTAGCCTCTGGCTCACACATTTTTGTCTTAGCTCAGGAAGGATGGCTCCAGAGCTAGCTAATTTATGCAGCAGGCAAATCGCTCGCTCACAACTTTAATGCCAGTAGCTCACAAAGCAGAATTTTTGCTCACGAGACTCCGCAGCTTAGAGGGAACATTGGCTTGCACCTCTGCCACTTAAACTTCACAGAGCTCTGCTAGAAGTCAGAGCTCAAATACCTTGAAATGGATTGGAAGTATGTCTGGTTTGGGTTTGGGTGGCCATGGAGCAGCCAAGGTGAGACACTCAGGAGTTGGTATTTTAGCTGGGTTTTTTTAAAGATATAAATGCACATGTTAGTACAGATCATCTGTGTTATTTTATTCCTTCCCTCTTTTAAAATTCTTTCTACCTGGCCTGAGCCCTTGAGAACAGGAAGGATTAAAAGGCAAACAGACAAACTTTAACTGCATTAAGAAATTTCCTAAACCTCCATGTGGTTTATGCAATCTGACAGGAGCAAATAGAAAACTTGGCATGCCCACAAATACGGAGGCGTTTATCGGCAGAAGTCATTGCCGCCTTCATTTTCCAGAAGACTAGGTTAACTGTATCTCAAGCTTTTCCCTTCAAGACACAGAGAGTAGCAAGGCGGGGGGACAGGGGGACGGGGGAGGGAGAGAGAAGATCCGCAGCTGTACACCATAGTCAAAAATCTCCCCCCAAAAATAATAATGATGATGATGCTGAGTGGGCTGTTTCTCATGCCTTCAGCCCTAGCAGGGGTGAAGTGCTTTGACAAGCACAAGATCAAGATCCGTTTAACCCTCTCCTGCGGTAATCAGGTACAGTGCTCTGCCGTCATTAAAGCCAAGACTGCAAACAAAATTGCCCTGCGTTTCTTCCTAAGAAAACAAATACAGACAAGCCAAAATATAAACCACAGCAGAGAGCAAGCAGGAGTGAGAGTGATTTTCATCATAATTCATTTGTATAATGGATGTGATCTGAAATGAGTTGGAGGGCAGATGGGCACCCGGGAGGTTCTTTGGTTTGTCGCTCCCTATAAGGAGTCTCTGAGAAACTACAGCGTTGCCTGGCTGTTCTTGCCTCGCAATGGGAGACATTAAAAAAAATAAAATTACGCTTTGCTTGTGTTTGTTGGCCACATATATCAAAACTCACTTGGGCACCTTCAAAGATGGCTCCCTCCCTCTCATGCGCTGGGGTCACTGTGCCGTTTCTCTCTCTGGTAGCTGTTATGGAGTCTCCATGGTCCTTGTAAAGCTATTTTGTACAGAGCAAAGGGGAGGAGAGCAGAGGATGGAGCCAAGCCAATGGGTTATTTATCATGCCAGCATGATGCCACTGAGGCAGGAGGCTAGCGCCAGGCATGACATCTCGTGATGTATGGGTTAGGACACCATGGAGCTGAGAACGCCACGAAGTATTAATCTCAAGGAGATGCTACTGAACTCAAGAGAGACTTAACATCCGTAAGGAGAGATCAAAGATATGATATCTCTGGCACGGCGCACTATCAGAAGTGATCATAAAGAAAACAAAGGGGTCGTTTCAGTGCCAAGCGTATTAAGCAGAATGGCTTGAAGCCCCAGGGTGGAGGCAAATAGTAATTTTTCATGGGCAGAACCAAAACACACATATGGGGTTTCCGCCTGGATGTTTCTTTATGGTTTCTTGCAGACCGCCAATAAAGGGAATAATAACTATGTCAGATCACTTGCCTTATCTAACCTACGAGTGAGCCCTACGTATATTTGAAATGTAAAACACTTTTCGTGGATTGTCAGCCAGTCTGAGATGCAGACATGCATACGAGCTCTAAGTGCAACGTGTCAAGGGCCTGGAATCTTTCTATTCAGAACGAGTGATAAAACTAAATTATTTTACTTAGGATATTTATAACCTACCTTTCCAGAGACCTTCTCAGGGTGGCTCACAAGTAAAACCTACCCTATAAGACCATAAACACAACAACTTAAATGACTGATGTTAAAAACGAGACCTCAAAAAGGAGCTGTGGACATAAAACCAGCATTAAAAAACACACACTAAGCAGTCAAAAAATACTCACAAAACAGTCCTCCTCAGAAGGAGACTCAAAAGTGGCAAGAGAGAGAGAGATAAAATCCCTTAGTTAAAGGCCGGGGTAAACATAAATGTTTGGGTTTGATGTCTAAAAGGCAACACAGTAGGTGACCGTGAGTGTCAAAGGGGAGGTTATTCCAGTGGCAAGGTACCACTGCTGACAATGCCATTGATGTACGGTAGTTGCCACCCACTTCACCTCTGGAGATGGGGGCAGAAAGAGCAAGGCTTGAGAAGAGAATCTGAAGAACTCGGGTTACCTGGCTTCCAGTGGGAGGTTTCCCAGGTCCTACTTGGCTTCCAGCAGGGGGTTCTCAAGTCCATTCCGGGATCTTTGCGCGCACACCACGGTGCTATAACCTGAAAGTGACGTCATCATGTTGCTGATGTCGGGAGTGCCACTTTAGTTTTTGGGGAAAACTCTATAGTTTGAGTTTCCCCAAAAAAACTAGTGTGCTGCCCTCCCAACGCTGGCGATGTGATGATGTCGCTTCCAGGTGATATCATTGCATCAGATTGGGGGCCATTTGCAGGCGGGTTTCCCCCCTGCTGGCCTGCTGCCCAGCAGCAGAAAGGGGCCTGCAAAAGCAGGGGCCTGGCAACTGAGCTGCAGTCTGTCAGAACAGACAGTTCTGGCCTTGACAGACCAATGGTCTGAGTCAATATAAGGTAGCTGCATGAGTTCCAGTGATCCTGCATGGAGGCAGCAGTATGAAGGGCCTAAAGAAAGAGTAATTGAACACCCAACAGCAAAGGAAAAGGCGAAGGAAAGAAGCAGGCTCTGAGAAATCAGAGGGGGGGGAGGAACAGGGAAAAGACCAGACTGGGGGGGTCTAGGGTGATAAGAAAGGATATCCTCATTTGAAAACCTCAGGCAAATCTATTTTTTGGCCCTGGGCCTCTGCTAGGGAGGCCAGGTCTTGTGCCTTGGCTACTCAGACAGGAGGCCAGGGCTATTTTTGGGCAGGAACGCACAGGAACGGAGTTTCAGCTGGCTCCCAAGTTGTCCACACCCAGCAGGAACTCATTAGCATAATAGGCCACACCCAACAGCAGAAACTCATTAGGATTGGCTACATTAGGGGTGTGTGGCCTAACATGCAAAGGAGTTCCTGCTCCAAAAAAAGCCCTGGTTTGACCACAAACAAGGTAAACAGAATAAGAAGCAAAAGGTGGGTGTGGCTGGATGAGCACACTTCTGGTAACATGGGGGTGTGGCCTCATATGCTAATGACTGGTGCGGTCAGGGGGTATGGCCTAATATGCTAATGAGTTCCTGCTGGGCTTTTTCTACAAAAAGAGCCCTGGGAGGCACTAAGGAAATGATGTGGGAAAGGGTGGTGGTGGGGTTTCAGTGTTGTGCTGATGCCACGATGTCCCTTCCAGGTTGCAACATCATGACATCATCAGCCAGTCCCCATCAGTACGGTGAGTCTCCTCCTGGTTGCTAGCCTTGAACGGGCAACCTTAAGATCGACTCTTGATAGATTATCCTCAGAGAAGTTTGGACATTCCGGCAGAATTAAATCTCGCACCACCCTTGGCACGTTGGCAGAGGTGTGGGTGGCCTACCTCCCTCACCCCTTCATGTAGTCCTGCTCTGTCAAGGCTAAGGCATTGGTATTCAGCCATTCTGCTTCTAGCGTCATTAATATTCTTAAAAGGCGCTCCGTAACACATTTCCAGAAAGCTACATGAACTGTTTCTACATTTACTTTCAATTTAAATAATGGCTTTCACCAGGGCTTTGATGCGCTGTTTACTTTAATTACCATTCTACCCCTATCTGTGTCTTGACACCATGTCACTGAATACTGTATGAATGTTCCTGACTCTAGCTTTTCCCGATGTATGCGCTGGCCCGCCCTCCCCCACCCTTGGCTCATCCCCCTCCGCTCTCATCCCTAACTTCTCAGGTGGTCACTGTCAATGAGATGTGGCATCTCGTTGAGATTATCCTCCCCTGACGACCGCAAGGGGATAAATAAACTAGTAAGCAGCTGTTTAGCAAGCTGGCATTGGCAGATTCAAGGGATTCTCTAAAAGGAAGCCTCTTGCCTGGTGCTCAGACGCTCACCCATTATAACCGACCGCGTCAAAAGACCAAGAAGAACTTCTGGTTTTCCTAATGTATGTAGTGATGTGGCTAGAAAAGAGGAGGACATGCTGCATCACACTATTGCTCACCAAATGCCCATCCCTCTGATGGACACTTGTGTGTGCGCGCAAGTGTTGGTGGAAGATTTCAGGCTATCTTTACATCCTGTTGTTGTTATTGTTCAGTTGCACAGTCGAGTCCTACTCTTTGTGACCCCACGGACCACATCACACCAGTCAAATGTGCTATGTCAATCTGTCATGTCAATCTGAATGTTACTGCCAGATAAATTATTTGGCTTGGGTCCTCTCAACATTTGCAAGAGGGAAGAAGGGTCTTCCTTTACATCCTACCCAATGTATAATTAGCTGCATTATATTATTTGGGTGGTGGGAAGTGCCATCCAGTCACAGCCGATTTATGGTGACCCAGTAGGGTTTCCCAGGCAAGAGACGTTCAGACGTGGCTTGCCGTTGCCTGCCTCTGTATCACGACTTTGGTATTCCTTGGTGGTCTCCCATCCAAATATTAACCAGGGCTGACCCTGCTTAGTTTTTGGGATCGGATGAGATCAGGCTAGACTGGACCATCTAGCTCAGGGCCTTATATTAGCTGACCACATGCAAACTTACAAATAGTTAAAAAGCCGGGATCAGTAATAGGGCAAACACGGTTAGACACATGGTCAAATGTGCTATGTCAATCTGTTATGTCAATCTGAATGTTACTGCCAGATAAATTATTTGGCTTGGATCCTCTCAACATTTGCAAGAGGGAAGAAGGGTATTTTTTATTTTTTGGGGGGGAAAAAACAAAAAAAGTTCAGCATCATGGTACCTCTTTGTGTAAAATGGAAGAGGAATGAGGCAAGTTTGGCAAGTCTAGCAAGATCACCTTTCTTCTCTCTTACACCAGAAAAAAAGCTGGTAGTATCCAGTGCTTTGTTCCCTAGAGTAGTGGTTTGGACTAGTGGTTAAGAGTGTGGACTCTAATCTGGGAGAACCAGGTTTGATTTCCCACTCCTCCACTTGCAACTGCAGGATGATCTTGGACAAGCCATTCTGTCAGAGCTGTTCTCTCAAGGACAGTTCTGGAAAGAGCTCTCTCAGCCCCACCTACCTCACAGGGTGTCTATTTTGGGAAGGGGAGGGGAAAGGAGACCGTAAACTGCTCTGAGACTCCAAGTGAAGGGTGGGGTATAAATCCAATCTCTTCTCCTCTTCTCCTCCTCTTCTAATGAGGAAAGGTGGTAAAAATTACACCACAGAAGATGCCCCTATGTAAAAATCTTGAAAGGTCCTTGTTGAACTCAGTGTTACAAATGCTGCAGAACCAAATTCTAGAGACCTTGGTCTCTTCTGGAAAATTTGAGGCACGTTGTGACGAAACCAACTAAGTAGATGACAATTCCAGGGGAAGAAAAGCCAGCCTAAAATGCTAAGGAGGTGGCAAGCACAGGACAAAACAGGAAAGCAATCAGAGGAGGGGAAAAGGGATGAGCTTGCCACTGTCAAAATATTTCAAACCGACTGCAACTGAGGCTTTGTTCACATTTAACATATACATCAGGCACACAGCTGGTACAAGATCGATGAGAAAACACAAATCCAAAGGCTAAAAAAGGGTCTTGGGATGAGCAAAACCCTGCCCAACTCCAGGTAATGTGTATTAAAGGGAACTGGAGATAAATTAATGGTGGAGGTTGTAAGCAGAGAGAGACCAGTGCCGGTAGCTGTCAATCAACTGAGAGAGACTGAAGCTTTAGAAGTCAAATCTTGGGGCAGGCCCAACTTCCACTCTGTAAAGATAGCTCTAAGGCAGAAGGAAACCGAACACGAAGAAGGTGTGTGCCAAACCATGCGGGTGGAAAAACCCACTTCCATGCAAATGGAAAAAGGACAATTTGTCAGAACAGCTTTTATATCGATCGGGCGACGGCAACACCATCTGATCCCCAGTACATAAAAGGTTCTTGAGAAAGTGGGCTGTTTCTAACAGGCTGCCTGTGTGTTCTCCCAGGGGGATGCAGTTGGAACTTCTGCTAGCTCCAGAAAGACAAGTCACCCTCGCCGAGTCGCTTTTCCTCCTCCTCCTCCTGACAAACCAGGACGTCTTTTCCCTTTCTCCTTTTTATGACTTAGACTTGCTTCCCACCAAACTTTGATTTGGGAAAGTCACCACAAGGTGAATTTCCCCCATCATTTTTAGCACATTTTTAGCACACCAACCCAAGACAACATCCAGAATCATCTAATAGCTGAGCTGAAAATGGGGAGGGGATATACTTTGTGAACATCACCGGCAGTAACACGCCATGGGCCACCATTTTTTGAGGAGGAGGAGGAAGAGGAAGAAGAAGAGATTGGATTTATACCCTGCCCTTCACTTGGAGTCTCTGAGCGGCTTACAAACTCCTTTCCCTTCCCCTCCCCACAAGAGACACCCTCTGTGTTGGTGGGGCTGAGAGAACTCTTAGAGAACTGTTCTTGAAAGAACAGCTCTGACAGAACTATGGCTTGCCCAAGGTCATCCAGCAGCTGCAAGTGGAGGAGTGGGGAATCAAACCTGGTTCGCCCAGATTAGAGCACATGCACTTAACCACTACACTGTGCACTTAACCACTACTCTGAGGGCTGCCAACCCCCAGGTGGAACCTGGAGATCTCCCAGAATTGCAACTGATCTCCAGATGACAGAGTTCAGTTCCCCTGGAGTAAATGGCTTCTCTGGAGGGTGTACTCTATGGCATTATATCCCACTCAGGTCCATTCCCTCCCCAAAACTCACCCTCCCAGGCTGTATACCCAAATCCCCAGGAATTTCCCAAACTGAAGCTGGCAACCCTTTTCAGAGGTATGCATGAAAGAGAATGGCCAGCTCCTCACTTTCCTTCAGCATCTTCTAGCCCTGCTGCTGGCTTTCTCTCCCCTGGTTTGCACTTCCAGACCTGCTCAGCTGATGCTTCAGCCTGATTCTTTTTTTAAAAAAGGTTTTTAAAATATTTATTACAGCCTTCATTCCAGAATACTAAGCCCTCTAACTGGCTCAGTGATGACATCATCAAAGGCAAGCCAAGCCATTCAGGATGGAGAGCATCACCCATCAACTCAATTTGTCCTCAGTAATGTCCTGAAAGGAGGGAAGATGGCATGGTACAGCTCAGTCTCGTCAGATATTGGATGCTGAGCAGGGTTGGCACTTGAAAGGGAGACCACCAAGGAAACCTCTGCAGAGGGAGGCAACGGCAAACCGCCTCTGCTTCTCACTTGTCTTGAAAGCCCCTTGCTGAGGTCACCGTAAGCTGGCTGTGACTTGATGACACTGCACACACACATACACAAATGTTCTGAAACAGAATAAGATGTCTGAGCGATGCGTTCTGTGCACGTTCTGATCTCATTCTTTAGCTCCTTCTGGCAGAGCAAAATGAGCAGCATTCATATCGTGCCATAATTTGCACTACAGCAGTCAATCACCACTGGATGTTCCTTTGTGGACAAGAGAACCCAGGAAGCAAACGATTGTGATACACAACAGTAGTGCCACAGCCGATGGCATGTGGATGCAGTCAGGGACTCATTCCTTGCCTACAGCCGTTGCCGTATTTATTTGAAGCTGCCCAGCTGACTGTGTTATCTTGTACACAACCCTGGCCGTTCACCTGGCAAGACTTCTCTGTGGCACATCATGTCTGCATGAGCTATTCTGCCAGCGGCAGAAGGGACCAGACCCTGGCTCTGTTATTGACACAATTCCTCCCCCTAACACCCAGTTTTGCCTGCTATTCCATTCCATAATTCTTAGAGCATCGGGCAAATTAATTTATCACTCAATGAAATTGCATGGAGCATTAATGAAGCCATTTAGCATTCATGCCGAAGTCCTCTTGATTTCCAGAAGTGCGCCATTGTAGCACAGCATTCGTTGGGCAGTAATTAATGGCACTTAATCCCTAAAGTCCTAAATTGTGTATAATTTGGTGAGCAATAATGTTGGAGGAGTTTGTGTCTTTGCTGGGCCTGATCCCCTCCCTGCCCAGCACCTTGGCAACCCAGTCCTTCTTGGAGATTTCTTCTTTTGTCCTTATGCCTGGTACAGTTAACCTCACATGCATTGGAAATGGAAATCCAAGTAGGATTCTAGGCCAGTTTGACACAGAATTATAGAGAGTGACCTTTAGCGAGACACTCCAGTGGCACAGTGGCTCAATTTCCCTACTATCTGAGCAAGGCAAATATTTACAGAAAACATCTGCGAAGTGGAGCTCTGAGATGCAATGGATTTGGAGCCCTGAAAACAGGCTGGGCCAATTCTGATGTAATATTGTTCCTCCAGGGAGGGGGGGGGGAAAGCCTGTTATATTGGAATGCAAAATCTCCATGAATTTACAAGAGATCTATAAACAGGAGAGGGACCCAGTTGTCTGTTTTTAGACTTGTCCTCCAAAACCCACATGCACTTTGTATTCTGAGGCAACATTTTTTGTGTAACTTCTTCCACGAGTAAGCCCTCACCACAAGGAAGAAGCATTATCCTGAAATATTTATTTATACATGCATACACCACCTTTATCCCCAATGGGGACCCAAAGTGGCTTACATTGGTCTCCTTCCTACCATTTTGTTCTCACTAGGCTTGCCAGCCCCCAGGTCTCAGCAGGGGTTCCCCCACTTTGGGGGGCTGCAATCCACCGCCTGCCAGCTGGCTGGTGGGGGGAACCCACTCCCAAATAGGGGCAATGTTGGGCAACATCCCTGATGTATGTCACCTGAAAGCGACATCATCACATCAGTGACATCACGCATGGCACTCTGGTTTTTGGGCAAACTCTATGGTTTTGAAGCAAAAAGAAAAACATAGAGTTTTTGCCCCAAAACCAGTGTCGTGGGCGACACCACCAACACAAGGGTGTTACTTCCAGGTGATGTCATTGCATTAGGATGTTGCCCAATGATGTCCCCCCCCCGGAATGTCCCCCAAATTCCCTTGCCATGATGGTGAGGGGACCTGGCAACCCTAGTTCTCACAAAATCCTGTGAGTTAAGTTTGGCTGAGAGTGTGTGACTGGGCCCAAGGTCACCCGACAAGCTTCCAGGGCAGAGTGGGGATTTGAACCAGTCTCCCAGTTCCTAGTCTGATACTCTACCAGGGCTCTTTTTGTAGCAGGTACTCATTTGCATATTAAGTAACACACCCCTAATGTAGCCAATCCTCCAAGAGCTTACAGTACCTCCTGTAAGAAGAGCTCTGTAAGCTCTTGGAGGATTGGCTACATTAGGGGGTGTGGCCTAATATGCAAAGGAGTTCCTGCTACAAAAAGAGTTAGCGTACTACACTGTACCTGTCAAAAGGGGGTTCTTGTCAAAAAATGTTTATGCCACCAATATCAGTCCCCCTGGAGAAAATGGCTGCCTTGGAGGGTGGACTCTATGGTATTATGTTCTGCTGAGGTCCTTTCCCTTCTCAAACCCCGCTTTCCCTAGGCTCCACCCCCAAAATCTCCAAGTATTTCCCAACCCAGAGCTGGAAGCCCTAGCACACCGAGAGATTTCCATTTGCTTCCTACTCCGCTTCAAAAGAGGCAGCAGCCTCTCACCACGTGGGGCAGGAAAACCTGCTCATGCAGAAACTCTCTGTGTGGAAGACCGGGGCAACAAGCCAATGGCAGAGGTTCAAGGAAGCCAGTAACCCTGATCCAGGTCCAAATTAGCCTCCACCTGGATCCCATTCACTTCCCTAGGTCTTAGTTTGCACCAACAAATACACAGCCAAGGAATTTCGCCAAGACCATTTGGCTCATTTGATTATTCACATTTAGCTGCACCGAGTATTAGAAATCCACCGTTCTTTTCTGGGGAGAGAGAGAAAGAGAAAGAGAGAGGGGGAGAAAGAGGGAGGGAGGGAA
>NW_015165255.1:106964-119047 GCF_001447785.1 Gekko japonicus
CTGGATGAGAAGAAGCACTTACAATATCTTTTGACACTGCACTTTGATCAATTTGACGGGTTTAATATTATAGAAATATTTCATTTTTTGAGTGTGGATGGGGAGAAAAATCTAATCATCCATCCATCTCAACTCTAGATTTGTCATGATTCACTGCAAATTAGGGGGAGAAGGAGGGGAAAGACGGACTCCCCCCCTCCTTAAAAAAAAAAGAGCTTCACTTAATTCGGTCATTAGTTCAAACTGTGCCAATTCCATTTTCCTGTTCCATAAGTTGCTGTGTTGTTTTCCAAAGTATTATTTAAGCAAAGTGGCATCTAATTATGTTTTCTCTCCACATTCATTTTTTTTTAGTAGGTAATGAAGGCTATGGAGGAAAGTTGTACAATTGATTAACGCCCGGCAATGCAGATGGGGTGGAACTGAAGGGAGAGCAGGGGAATATGTTTTTATAAATATGAATGAAATGGAACAAAAAAGGGACCTAACAAGTCCAGACAGCAGCCTTTGCATTTTAAATCAGCCATCTAGCGGGTAAGATGGAACTGCCAGTTCTTACATGAGGCACCTGCTCAAGAAGCACTGAATATTTAGTCATTAGTCCTTAAAAGGACAAAGGAATTGTTCCCCTGCCCTTCCTTCTGGGGAGCTAAGTATGGCAGCCACGGGTTTTCCCCCTCCTCCATTTTGTTCTCATGAAAACCTGTGAAGTAGGTTAGGCTGAGAGGAACGAAGGGCCAAGGAAAGGATGCTACTTCATCTGTAAGGCTGCCACTAAAAATGGCAGCCCTGGGTTTTGTCATCATATTCTAAGTTTTCCTGTGCCCTAATAGGGTTGCCAGTACTGCCTTGGATAAAGCCAGTAGCTTCTGAAGAAGAAGAGAAGAGACTGATTTATACCCCGCCCTTCACTCAGAGTTTCAGAGTGGCTTACAATCGCCTTCCCTTCCTCTCCCCACAACAGACGCCCTGTGAGGTAGATGGGGCTCAGAGAGCTCTTTTGAGGACTGCTCTTGAGAGAACAGCTCTGAGAGAACTGTGGCTTGCCCAACGTCACCCAGCAGCTGCATGCGGAGGAGTGGGGAATCAAACCTGATTCTCCCAGATTAGAGTGTGTGCTCTTAACCACTACACGAAACTGGCAGTGACTGGGAATGTTGGGGTCTGGGTAGGATGTGATATCAATTCCAGCTGATGTTCTAGAAATTTCCCATAATTCCTATGGTAAAGACCACAGAGGGAATTCCTAGAGTATCATTATGGAGGCTATTTCCCAGCCCTTTCCCTCCCACTCAATTTCTTGGACTGGGCTGTGGGCAGGCTTTTACCCACCACAGGTGGGCAAATGGTAAGCTTATTCCACAAACAACCATCAGGTAAGTGGATCGCAGGGAGCTTACCACATGATTGCAATATGTCATGCGTCCATGTCACTCACTTGGAGAGCAGCAAAAGCAGACATAGTGCGGTGTAGTTGTTCAAATGCTGGACTAGGACCTAGGAGTCTTGAGGGGGGCATGACTGCTCTCTTTAAGCATTTGAAGGGCTGTCACTTAGAGGAGGGCAGGGAGCTGTTCCTGTTGGCAGCAGAGGATGGGACTCACAATAATGGGTTTAAATTAAGGGCGGGAAGGTACCAGCTGGATCTTAGGAAAAACGTTTTGACAGTCAGAGTTGTGCAACGGTGGAATCAGCTGCCTAGGGAGGTGGTGAGCTCCCCCTCACTGGCAGTCTTTAAACAGGGGCTGGGCAAACACTTGTCAAGGATGCTCTAGGTTGATCCTGCATTGAGCAGGGGGTTGGACTAGATGACCTGCAGGGCTCTTTTTGGGCAGGAACGCACAGGAACGGAGTTCCGGCTGGCTCCCAAGTTGGCCACACCCAGCAGGAACTCATTAGCATAATAGGCCACACCCAACCGCAGAAACTCATTACGATTGGCTACATTCGGGGTGTGTGGCCTAACATGCAAAGGAGTTCCTGCTACAAAAAAAGGCCCTGGGTTTTGACAACAAACAAGGTAAACCGAATAACAAGCAAAAGGTGGGTGTGGCTGGATGACCACAGTTCTGGTAGCATGGGGGTGCGGCCTAATGTGCTAATGAGCTGTGCTGTCAGGGGTGTGGCCCAATATGCTAATGAGTTCCTGCTGTTGGGTGTGGCCTATTATGCTAATGAGTTCCTGCTGGGCTTTTTCTACAAAAAGATCCCTGAATGGCCCCTTTTAGCTCTGTGATTCTGTGAGTCTCTGGATCAGATTCAGCCATGAAACCCACTGCATGCCCTTGACCACTCTCGGCCTACCCTTCTTCTCAGGATTGTTGTGAGGGTAACATTGAGAAGGGTGCTATATGCTACCTTGAGCTCCAGTAGGGTTGCCAAATCTTGAAAACGGACCGGCGGGGGAGCGTCCTGCCAGTCCGGGAGCCAATCGTTGGTGCACGCGCGAAGCGCGCGCGTGCCGCCGGAGCGTCACCGGAAGTGATGTCACACGCTGGGTGGGGCCACGCCATTTGAGGGGAAAACAAAGAGTTTCCCCCTCAAATGGCGTGGCCCCGCCCCCAGCGTGCGACGTCACTTCCGGGTGACGCGCACGCCGGGGCGGAGTTCCCCCCGGGCCCGGATTCCCCGGCGTTGGGTAACGGGCCTCCGGGGCGGGGGGAATTCCGCCCTACCGGGGGGGTTGGCAGCCCTAAGCTCCAGAGAGGAAGAGTGTCTTATGAACGCACAGGGAGATACTGGCTTGATCCTGGGGACTGCCAGTTAAAAGGATCTCAGGTGACGAGCTGAGGGAGGAAAATAACCCAGAGAGTTGCTGCTAGTAAGAAACTGGGACGGGGCCCTCCTGGGTGCGACGGAGCCTTGCAAACAAGACAGCTTCTTATACATCACTCTCTAATTATAGGCGCAAATGAGTGGGGGGGTAACGCAAGGCCATCAAAGAGCCACAGTGTAAAATGGGAAGTGGGGCTAGCCACACATCACAAAATTCCTGACCACTCCAGCTAATGGAGGTGAGTAAATAACGTCACGGACAGGCAATTCCATGGCCCATTTATTCTCTTCTCCCTGCACCTGCCGCCTCCTCTCTTCCTCCCCATCAGCATAGCCAAGCCAACAATCGCATGTGTTTAATGCCACAGTTCCCTTTCCTCCCCTGCCCCACCGCCGCCACCACCACCACACCGGCTCTGGTCCCACTCCAAGCTGCCAATTCATCATTTCTCCTCTTTTATCCTCGCCGCTTCCTCCGGTTTCCTCGATCCTTTTGCTGCTGCCATACATTCTCCTCGAACGCTGTAATTTATTTGCCGTTACAATGTCATTAATTATGCTACAGTTTTCTGTAATTAAACTGCCTACCATCTTGCATTATTAAGGTGGCGACACACAGGGGAAGGGGGGGGGGAGAAGCAAAGATGCAAGGAAGTTGCTAAACCTGCGCAGAAGGTGCCATGGCAAATGTACAATTAGCTGGCACTAAATGGGGGAAAGAAAGTTTATTTATACTTCGCGGGGCAGATCATTGGAAGCCTTCCTTGGGAAAAAGACATCAGTATTTCCACCTCTTCCTTGAAAGCACTGCCTTGTAGAAGTGCTGATGTCATGCACTACTAAAAACCTGTAAGTTTAGAGCAAGCCAGGGGTGTTAAGCAGCTGCCACAGTGATATTCTTTAGTAGTGCTGGGTCAACAGTATCTGAACTCAAACAGAAATGTTTCTAATAAAAGAAAGCAGGGGTCATTTCCTGCAGGAACACACATGCACAGGAGCAGAGCTCCAGCAGTAAAGAGCCCAGGGGGCGGGCACATGCAACAAGCCCCACCCCCTGCTCCCAGCAGCCCTAAGTCAGAGCAAGAAGCAGCCAGGTAAATTGCAGAGCCACCCCTAGCCCCCTGGTCCAAAACAGTCCAGTGGCACCTTTAAGACCAAATTTTATTCAGGTACAAGCTCTCCCTCCTCTGTGAGGACAAATCTGCAAACCGCCCCTCCATAGCTAGCAATCCAAAACAGTCCAGTGGAGCCTGAGCGGTGAGTGTTGCCTTCGGACACACTTCCGGTGATGTCAGGGGGTGTGGCATGTGCAAATAAGTCATGCTAATGTGTTATGCTAATGAGCTCCTGCACCTCTTTTTTTACAAAATGACCCCTGCAAGGAAATAAGGAACAAACACTACCTAAGCCCCCACCCCAAATCAAGAGAAGTAAGGTTGCCAGCCTCCAGATGGTGCCTGGAGATCCCCTGGATTAACAATTGATCTCCAGACTAGAGAAATCAGTTATTGTAGAGAAGACAGCAGTTCTTGGGCGTGGACTCTGTGGTATTATACCTAGGGTTGACCGGAGGTGGCTGGAGATCTCCCACTATTACAAGTGACCTCAAGATCAGTTCACCTGGCCCCTAAAAAGGGCCACTTTGGAAGGTGGACTGTATGGCCCCAAACCCCATTGAAGTCCCTCTCCTCCCCAAAACCTGCCCTCCTCAGGCTCCACCCCCCAAATCTACAGGTATTTCCCAACCTGGAACTGGCAAGCCTAATTATACCCCTTCGAGGTCCCTCCCCGCCCCTCCCCAAACCCTGCCCTTGCCAAGCTCTACCCCCCCCCCCAAAACTCCAGGAATTTCCCAACTAGGAAATGGCAGCTCTGCTCAGAAGGGATGGCCATATAGAGATTCCAGAGCTTGAAGAACAAGAAACGCAATGCAAACAATAGTCAGCTGTTAAAACCATCCCATTGTGGGATCCATCCTTCTCCCCATGAGCTCTCACAGGCCTCTTTAAATTGGAGCATTTGGCTGGTGAGCCTGAAAGAGATGAAGCATTGCAAGAGGATATGAAAGAGACTTGTGTTGGTCTTTGAAATTGTAGTGTATTCAGAAGCTGCCATGAATACCTAAGATGTATTGTGAAACACCTCATTGGGAAGCTATGTTAAGCTTCGTCTTGGACAGGGATTGAAGCCCAAGACTAATGCGACCAATCAGGTTCGAATTGTATGTAAGCGGGAACAACGCTGATTGGTCCTTATGCGCTCAACCTGATAGGTTGATATCTGTACAGTAGGTGTGGCTACATTAGCCGGGAATTGTTTAAATACCGGACAGCTACAATGGACAAGCTGTTCGGGCTATCAGATGTTGTACTGTGTTGGAGAAGTGTTCGTGATCGGGAATAAACTTGAGTTTTTGCTGAAATCACTCTCTGACTATTTGTTAAGCGCTGGACTTAACAGAAATGCTGGAGGATTTGTAGCAATGTTCCCTCTAAGCTGAGTTAGTGTGAGCTAGCTCTCAGTTTTTTAGCCTCCGGCTCACTGATCTTTGCCTTAGCTCAGGAAGGATGGCTCCAGAGCAAAATAATTTATGCAGCAGCCAAATCTCTCACTCACAGCTTTAATGCCAGTAGCTCACAACGCAGAATTTTTGCTCACAAGACTCCACAGCTTAGAGAGAGCATTGGTTTGTTATAGGTATGTGCTGGGGAGGGGAGGGAAGAAAGATGGTGAGACAGCCCTTGCTGTGCAAGCATTTGGGCTACAAACACACCCCTCAGAGCAGGCCTGTGGAGTGCTCAAGGGATTCAGAGCAAATGACCATAACTCCGGCAAATAAAATTGATTTCCTCTCATTCCTAGGAGTGAAGCTTTCAGGCAGTTTCTCAGTTCCGCATGCTAAAGCCTCCGCTACATCTGCTCCGCAAATACACAAAGATTTCTTATTCCAAGGCTGTCGGTCAGGAACCTTTCATGAGACCCCCCCCCCCCCAAAAAAAACACTCCACCCAACACACAACACACAATCCACTCCTAACGCTCACCCCTGTGAAGATCCAAGCCACGGAAATGGAAACCAGAGGGGGAACACAAAGTATCGCCCTGCATGACTATCAAAGACCATCTTTGCTGCTCGTAAGCAAAGCCGCTTTGAGAAGGGTCAAAAGGTGCTAGTTCTTGTGGAGGAGCAGATCCGAGCCGAAGGAAGGCTCCAGACACATGAAAGACAAAGTGGTTTCAGATGCACGCTGGGGCAGCTGCAACAAAAATTGTGGGGGGGAAACCTATTTAGATGTCAGAAAGATGGATTTGGGTTTAGGGCATTCTGGCGGCTTTCCAGCAAATTGGTAATGAGGGAGTTACCCTTAGGATTCCCCTTCACTATAGTTTCATCTAACGGTGTCCAGATGGGTGGGGTGGGGGTGAGGAAAACCAGCACTCCAAGTCGGAAGATGTCATCTGAAGTATGAATATACTGCTGGCGTTCACTAGTTACAGTGAACACATATACAAACCATGTACTGTTAGGGCTGCCAGGTCTGGGTTGGAAAATACCTGGAGACTTTGGGGGTGGATCTGGGAGAGGGAGGGGTCTGGGGAGGGGAGGGGCCTCAGCAGGATACACTACCATAGAGTCCACCCTTCGAAGCGGCCATTTTCTCCAGGGGAGCTGATCTCTGTCAGCTGGAGATCAGTTGTAAAAGCGGGAGATCTCCGGTGGCCCACCGGGAGGCCGCCAACCCTGTGTACTGTGTACATTTGATTCTTCTATATACATGCATTAAGGCATTCTCATATTACATTCAATATCTATATGGCTGAATGTACAACTGAAACTGTGCCTTTATCTTGGTGCCCATCAAAGACCTGAAACACACAGGAACAGAATAGAAATGAAGTGGCAATGGGAGCGGCTAGGGGCAGGAACGGAGGGGGGGAATGACACATACTTCTGGTAAACACCTGGAAGTGATATCACTTTGCTGATGTGACACTCTGGGATTTGCCAAAATTGGTCTAAATTGGTCTAAATCCTAGAGTATCTAATTGGTCTAAATCCTATTGGTCTAAGACCTAGAGTGTCGCAGCAGTGATGCGACGTCACCTCCAGGTATTTGCCAGAAGTGCTGCCTCACCCTTGGGGCAATAGCTCTTTCCATGCAATTTCTCCACCCCATCCCATAAAGTGGTGGTAAGCAATGAAGAGGGAGCCCAGGAGGTCCCCCTGGTCTCCTTAAGTGGCAGAGTGCTAGAGTGGTAGAATGGACTGCCCAACTCCTGACTACCAATGTGGGATTACATTTTCCTGTGTTCATAGCTTGCAGCCTAGCCTGGTACCCATAGGAAAATAGAGCTGGGAGGGACCCCCAAGGACCACCTAGTCCAAACTCCCTACAATGCACAATTCCCTCAAACACTGCAGTGTTCCTCCAGCCTAAAGAGCCTTCCTCCACTCAAATCAGCATGGAGTCTGCATGCACAGACTCCTTCCACGTGACTGAGAAAAAGCAGTGTTCCCAGTCATATTATGGCGCCCATGCATGCACACACACACTTCCTATACATGCAGACTCAGTTCTCACAAGACAGAAATAGGCAAGGGTAGGATTGCCATCATCCAGGTAGTGGCTGGAGGTCTGTTATTACAATTGATCTCCAGATGACAAATCAGTTCACCCAGAGACAATGGCCACTTTGGAAGGAGGAGGAAGAGGACGAGGAGGAGATTGGATTTATACCCCACCCTTCACTCAAGCGTCTCAGAGCAGCTTACAAACTCCTTCCCTTTCTCTCCCCACAACTCTGATCTCCTTAAGTGGCAGAGTGCTAGAGTGCAACTCCTGACCACCAATGTGGGATTACGTTTTCCTGTGTTCATGGCTTGCAGCCTAGCCTGGTACCCATAGGAAAATAGAGCTGGGAGGGACCCCCAAGGACCATCTAGTTCAAACTCCCTACAGTGCACAAGTCCCTCAAACACTGCAGTGTTCCTCCAGCCTAAAGAGCCTTCCTCCACTCAAATCAGCATGGAGTCTGCATGCGCAGACTCCTTCCACGTGACTGAGAAAAAGCAGTGTTCCCAGTCATATTATGGCGCCCATGCATGCACACACAGTTCCTATACATGCAGACTCTGTTCTCACGAGACAGCAATAGGCAAGGGTAGGACTGCCATCATCCAGGTAGTGGCTGGAGGTCTTCCCTTTCTAAACACATTGTAACAACATGCTACAGAGGACTCTAGCATGACCCACTACTGCCTCTGAAACCCAAAACCTGCCTCAACAAAAAGGTTTGAAACAGAGATCTATGCTGGCTGAATTCAGGCATGGTAGCCTTCGACAGCAGCATGCACACATTTTTATCTGTCATGAGGGTTTTCAACCAAGGACATCAATAGTGGTTTGTGTGTGTGTTTTTAATCCAATAAATATTAACCAGGAAGCCCAGAGCACTTTAGCACGTCCTGGCAGGAGGCGCTCACAAGGCCGCTCTTGTCCGCCACAGGCTTGTGTGGGTACATTAACATTTTGCTGCTGTTTGCTTATTTCCTTGCTTCCTTCGGTAAGTTGCCGAGCTGTTCTTTACAGGAGACAGCTGTGGCCTGGGGAAGTTATGAAAGCAATAAGAACTTAAACGGTATTTGGGTCACCGGAAGATCTGGTCCCCCATGGGTTATTTAAACAATAATCTCTCCTCGCTGGAGCCAAACGCAGGACTCCATCCCAAAAGGTTATCCCATCAATAATTCCTAAACTGTCTTAAAGGGCAGCAAAGGGCTTTTGAGACAATTTCCGAACGGCCTTCCGTGGATTTCGGAGAGCTTCTCTCCCATTTGGTTTGTCTAAGCAGCAAATGGCCAGTGATCTTCAGGGCAGGAGGATCCCACCCCAGACTAGGAGGCGGTGGGAGATATGCACGAGAAAACACTTTCTATCTTTTCCAGAGTCCTCTCCTTCAATTTGTCGTTAACCCCAGCGACAATAAGCTCTTTTGGAAAGCAAGGTAAGTGGCTCTAATAATGAAAAACAGAATGAGTCATGACAGTAAAGGAGAAATTCGCACGGTGGGTGGATGAAAACAGCAACTGTGGGCATTACAGAAACGCTCCATACGGGTGATGGTGCAGGGCACTTTCTTCTTAACACTGAGAATTTTTAAAACAAGTATTCCGGGGAGTATTGTGAAGGCCTCCAATCCCATTTGCTCAGCAAGCGTGTCGTTCAGAATCTACCAGGTAGCAAGTCTTGAAAAGAATCCACTGCATGTTGGATTCACTGTTGTTCATTTATTTAAATATTTATACCTTCCCTTTCCATGTGACTCGCCCCTTTCTAAACACATTGTAACAACATGCACAGAGGACTCTAGCATGACCCAGTATGCCACACTAATGCCTCTGAAACCCAAAAACTGCCTCGACAGAAAGGTTTGAAACTACTGGACAGAGATCTATGCTGGCTGAATTCAGGCAAAGACTGCTTCCTAAGATACTGAACACAATAGAACCCCAAATAACCCCTCTGCATCTCCTCCCTAAAAAAAATAAAAAAAAATGCTTGCAACCCATGTACGTATGTAAGTGTCACCAAGCCATAACTAACTTATGGCGACCACAGCAAGGGAAGCGAGGAGCAAAGGTGGTTTGCCATTGCCTTCCTCTGCAGAGTCTTCCTCTTTGGTCCCCCATCTAAGTACTGACTGAGCTTAGCTTTCTGAGATCTGATGAGATCAGGCTACGTCATGTTGCTTTCCCTCCTGACCTACACCCTGTTAAAATAAGGCTTCTCAGCATAGGCTACTTCTCACAGTTTTAAGTATATGTTGTATATGAATTCCATCTGAAACTAAATTTCAAGGTAAATTTGGAAGTTCCCATTTAGGAGGAGGGGTATACATTAGCTGCAGCCCTACCTAAGTCATTCCCGAATTTCAGTACCTTCATATCCACTCCCCTCTTGCTGCTGCTGAGAACCAAAAATAACTGGGCAGCACAAGGACCGGATCATGCCTTGAGCCGAATGTTCATCTGGTCAGCTGTTCTCATCCTTGACAAATAATCACCACTCCTGGGTTGCGCACCACTGCCGGGAGATTTATTTTGTTCACTCTGGAAGTATTGGTGGAGCATTTAATTACAAGACAGTCGCCATATGTTACCAGGTAATTCCAACATAAGCATGATTTCCATAGACAGCAGACATAACACGTGCTTCCTTCTGCCCTCTGGGCCACACACAAAGTTCCATGGCATTTACTTTGGGATTTACTGAGAATATTTACCAAGTCCCAAAAAAACTTGCAGATCAATAGGGGCTGAGACTTAATGAGGCACTGTCAAGCCGAGACTGTGCAACTAAAACAGTACTCTTCTAGTACAGTTCCAAGGGTCTGGGCTGGGGCACACCTGCTCTTATTGCCTCCACCATCCAAAACTTACCCTCTTCCCCAAGCACAGGGACACTTCTATAGTTCTCTTGCAGGCCTTATGACGACTCCAGATTCCGAGAACATTTTCTTCTGAATGGCTTCACAAGGCCTAATTTGCAGATTATATTTGCATTGTGCTTGCCACAACTTGACTGTCTTCTGTGGACCCCCACATTACATTAATATCAGGTAACATCACTGTGTTGACCTGGATGGCCCAGAGTAACCCTCTCCTGTCAGATGTCAGAAACTACTGATTGATTGATTCAATTTATACCTCACCAGCAAACCACTTCTGAACATCTCTTGCCTTGAAAACCCTACAGGGTCACCATTAGTCAGCTGTGACTTGACAACATTTTCTACCACCACCACCACCACCACCACCGTTGTCATGAAGAGTTCAGAATCATGAGAAGATCATTCATGATACTCATGTCAGCATGAACAACCACAACTGGAGGTTCACCACCATTATGGGGAGTACCCCACGGACAGTGTTCCATCTAAGCTGTGTGCATGAGCGGCCGCTCATTAACACAGGAAGCCCCGCTCAGCAACAATCCGGAGCCCTGCAGGGTCTTGCACTGCCCATTGCCCATTTTAAGATTACAGTAGTTATATTCTGCTCAGGATGATAACTGCTCCATTCACTGGGGGGGGGGATTAGAGGGAACACTGCCCACGGGCATCAGAAAATGAAGGTCCAGTCATTTCTGGTGGTCTGTACCCTCAAAAGAACTATGTGTCACCTTATCAGGTAACATCACTGTGATGACCTGGATGACTCAGAGTAACCCAATCCTGTCAGATGTCAGAAACTACTGATCGATTGATTCAATTTATACCTCAGCAGCAAACCACTTCTGAACATCTTTTGCCTTGAAAACCCTACAGGGTCACCATTAGTCAGCTGTGACTTGACAACATTTTCTACCACCACCACCGTTGTCATGAAGTGTTCAGAATCATGAGGAGATCATTCATGATACTCATGTCAGCATGAACAACCACAACTGGAGGTTCACCACCATTATGGGGAGTACCCCACGGACAGTGTTCCATCTAAGCTGTGTGCATGAGCGGCCGCTCATTAACACAGGAAGCCCCGCTCAGCAACAATCTGGAGCCCTGCAGGGTCTTGCACTGCCCATTGCCCATTTTAAGATTACAGCAGTTATATTCTGCTCAGGATGATAACTGCTCCGTTCACTGGGGGGGGGGATTAGAGGGAACACTGCCCACAGGCATCAGAAAATGAAGGTCCAGTCATTTCTGGTGGTCTGTACCCTCAGAAGAACTATGTGTCACCTCTGAGATTGCTATTTGTAGACACACAAGGGTAGAAGATCTCAAGATGCCATAGTCCTGCTGTACACTGCATTGGCCAGGCTGCACCTGAAGTATTGTGTGCAGTTCTGGAGGCCTCACTTCAAAAAGGATGTGGACAGAAAGGAGCAGGTGCAGAGGAGAGTGACAAGGATGATCTGGGGCCTGGAGACCAAGCCCTGTGAGGAAAGCCTGAGGGACTTGGGAATGTTTAGTCTAGAGAAGAGGAGGCTGATGGGGGACATGATTGCTCTCTTGAAGTATTTGAAGGGTTGTCACTTGGAGGAGGGTAGGGAGCTGTTCCTGTTGGCAGCAGCGGATAGGACTCACAATAAGAGGTTTAAATTAAGGGTGGGAAGGTACCAGCTAGATATTAGGAAAGACTTTTTTTTACAGTAAGAGTTGTGCAACAGTGAAATCAGATGCCTAGGGAAGTTGTGAGCTTCCCCTCACTGGCAGTCTTTAAACAGCAGCTGGACAGACGCTTGTCCGGGATGCGCTAGGCTGATCCTGCATTGAGAAGGGGGTTGGACTAGATGGCCTGTATG
>NW_015165255.1:119567-146895 GCF_001447785.1 Gekko japonicus
TTAAGGGTGGGAAGGTACCAGCTAGATATTAGGAAAGACTTTTTTTTACAGTAAGAGTTGTGCAACAGTGAAATCAGATGCCTAGGGAAGTTGTGAGCTTCCCCTCACTGGCAGTCTTTAAACAGCAGCTGGACAGACGCTTGTCCGGGATGCGCTAGGCTGATCCTGCATTGAGAAGGGGGTTGGACTAGATGGCCTGTATGACCCCTTCCATTTCTGTGATTCTGTGAGAACAATGCATTATGAGGGGATATATAATTGAGGATATTAAGGATTCAAGGCCCAAAGCTGGAGGGGTTACACTTTACCAGGGTGTCAACCGCAGTGTAAGTAAACCAATATATAATATCACCTGAGTATCCTCAATCAATGGGTTTCAAAGCATAGTGTTCTGAGAAATCCTGAGGTTCCTTCGATGTGGCAGAATTGTTATGGCAGACAAACTTGTTTGCAAAAAAAATATATTATTTGTTAGTGTCTCCAAGAAAAAAACTAGGAGGAAAATCCTATGTGGGCAGGATATTTTCTGCCTGGGTTGACTCTACCCCATGAGCAACAGGCACAGCTAGACACTATTCCTGGTTAGGCTTGGCCAATTCCTGGATCTGGGGGTGTTGCCTAGGGAGGGTAGAATTTGGGGAGAGGATGTGATGCCATAGAGTCCACTCTCCAAATCTGTCATTTTCTCCAGGAGAACTGATCTCTGTCACCTGGAGACCCGCTATAATTCTGGGATATCTCCAGGCCCCATCTGGAGGTTGGCAACCCTATGCCTGGTCCATCAGGTGCCATGCCCTACTCCCGCTAGGCCCTGGAATGGGATCGTGATTCTATAGCAATATGTCAATTATTGATTAAAACATACACACACAAAAGCCCTCCAGTGGTGCATGGGTGAACAGCAGCTGTGGGGAACTAGGGTTGGGGAAGTGTGCCAATGTGGAACAAAGCCGGAAGAAGCCAGAAGGTGCGCAAGGCTGTATGGAAGCAAGAAAAACTTCCACTGAACATTAACATTCTACTCTTATGGAAAAAATGGTCTCCATTTGTGGATTTCATTTTTGAAAAGGATTTGCAGGAAAGGTCTGTTCCAGACTGCTACAATTTTATAGCATCGTTCTAGAATTGCTTTATATGCTGTAACTTGAATCTCTGTTTTCAGCTGATATTACTTTTAATTACTGTTACAGATTATTTATGTTTTGTATTTCGTTCTTTTAATTCAAGTGTTGTTTGGTTGTTGGCAAAGTTGCATTTTAAAAATTAAAATGAAAAATTATATATACAGAGAGAGAGAGAGAGATACACATGCATACACACACACACACATATAACCTTATAATAATTCTGTTTTGGGGTGAACATTCCACACGCTCCCACATCATTTGGCTCCCGCAGCTGCCACTCAAAAGGTCTGCCAATCCCCTAGCTGCATTGCCTCGTTGCGTTGCCTCAGTCCTGCTCACAGAGCCAGCGGCCAGCGTCTCGGCCTCAGTCTGGAGGGAGCTGGTGAAGGGGATGGATGCTCCGCTGGGCGGAGCCTTAAGACACAGCCCAGTGTGGTACAGGAGAGCTCCCCACTGATTATGAACGATGGGAATTCCTTTTTCTCCTCCGTGCTTTCTCCTCCTTTCCGGTGAGGCCTTGCTGCCGCTGCTGCTGAGGGGGGAAGGGGGAAAGCTCGGCAGGCCGGCAAAGCCTCGCCGATGCCGGGGGGGAGTTTGGCAGGCCAGTGAGGCACCACCACTGCCACTAGGGGAGGGGGAAGCTTGGTGGGCCGAGGTCAGGCCTCGCCATGGGTGCCAGGGACGAGGAGGGGGGGACAGGTGAGAAGGCTCACCTGTGGCTGCTTCCTTCTCCTCCTGCAGAGCGTCTCCCCCCCATGAGTATCGTGGGTCCCCCTTCTTGTTTACACTAATTTGGGATGACTTGTTTCTCCCATTACTTCTGAAGAGCTACTTCAGTGTTAACAGGGTTTCTGCAACATAACGAATGGAAGCACACAATTAAAACCAAGGTACTGAAGCTTTGGGGAAGAAATGGAAGCTTTCCCTCCCCTTATTGCTCCAAAACAAATTCCTTACACACGCAGAAGCAACTTCCCAGATGCACAGTGGCACCCTGAGAACCTAAGCACCCTCTGAGTTGACCCTTGCTTCAAACAAGCTTAGACAGAATTGGAAAACAGGTTTGCTCACGTCTGGCCAACAAGCACAAATACGGCTCAGAGTGAAAGTCACCAGGGTGGCATCACCTCTGTAAAATGGAAAACAAACAGAAGCTTATTTTGTCCCCTTTTTAACCGAGAGGGGACATATGGGGGTGGGCATATGTTGACGAAGGGCCAAAGTTGACCACTCAGGCACATTTTGTTTGTCCCCAATGTTTGTTTTACAAAATACATTTGGTTGAGGCTGGAGTCTAAAGCAGAAGACCCTCTCCACTAAAAATCTCCCGCTTTCTGGCAGTGAGGGGAAATAGCGCAGGTCATAAGATCACCAAGCCATTAATGGAGAAATCTGCTAGAGTGAGGGGGAGAGGGGGAGGTCAGGGAGCAGGAGTCTTTGGGAGGCTGTGGAGTTTCTTGGCAGTAGCAATTCAGCATCTGCGATGGGGTAGCCCGGTGAGGGAGCCCACTTACCTGAGGCCAGGAGGTCCACCATAAGAACATAAGAAGAACCCTGCTGATTCAGACCAGCTGTCCATCTAGTTCAGCATCCTGTCTTGCACAGTGGCCAACCAGTTCCACCCATGAGAAAAGCCCTGAGGTGCTGCTGGAAGTGAAAGGGTGGACAGACAGCTCTGAGAAGGCAAGGCAAGCCCCCAGGTTGAGACACTATGGGCTAAGGACCCTGCAGCTGCCAGCAACTGGGAGTGGGTGGGGAGGCAGGTCAGCTAAGCCAAGGTGCTTGTTAAGGCAAATCTTAAATGCAGCAGCTGCATGCTGGGGGGGGGGAGTGATGGAATAATAAGGGGGAAATTGCCAGCCACAAGGCAGGAAGGATGCTGTTAACCACTTCCGTGATTAAACATCTGTTACAGAACTGACTTGCGAGTCCAGTGTGTGCTTTGGGGAAACAGGACCAACAGAATCTAGAAGAAGAAGAAGTTGGGTTTATATCCCACCCTTCATTACCTGAAGGAGTCTCAGAATGGCTTACAATCTCCTTTCCCTTCCCTTCCCAACAACAGACACCCTGTGAAGTAGGTGAGGCTGAGAGAGCTCTTTCGAGAACTGCCCTTGAGAGAACAGCTCTGAAAGAACTTGTAACTGACCCAAGGTCACACCAGCAGTTGCATGTGGAGGAGTGGGGAATCAAACCCAGTTCTCTTAAATTAGAGTCTGCGCTTCTAACCACTACACCAAACTGGCTCTAGACTTTTATCCAGCTTGTTATGAGCCCCAGTGCTACAAGTTGCCCAAGAGATGCCCAGTCCCACCACAGCATTTCATTGGCAGTTTTCTTTTGTTACGTTTATGCATTGAGCAGACTAAAGAACATTTTTGTGTGTGGTCACAGACCCAAATACAACAATGCATATTTTGAATATGTCTTATCAAATTTAACTGCATTTTCCTACAGACACATGCATGTATTACTCCATCACATTTGTGGGATTTTGTGTATATGTAGGTGTGTAAAAGCCAAAACAGAAGGAAGTGCTAATCACATGTTATGGGATTCTCAATGTGTTTAGGTCAGAATTCCCCAACTGTGGGTACGGCAGCAACTGTCAGAACTTCTCATGGTGTCTGTTGAGCTTCTCAGAAAATAGGTGTGGCCATTGTAAGGTGGAGCTTGTCATTGGCTGCCCTCTTTCAAACAAAAGAGTTTTCCACTGATGGATCTGGAGGGAAAGTAAGCACCTGGACTTTCCTTAGTGTGTGTTTGATTTCCCCCTTCAGGTTTTTTCTTAGTGCCAGGAGGTGTGAAGGGGAGGTATTCCATTTGGCTCTGCCTCCAGCAGCCATTTCTGCTGTAGCTCCACCTCCTGTGGAAACCGTTTTTGGGGTGGTGCTCACCTCCCACCCTCAAAATTCCAAATTTGTCAGCGGGCTCAAAAAGGTCAGGGACACTTGGTTTAGTTGATAATCTGCCAACAGTAGTCTACATTATATCCATATCTACCTGTGTTTCATCATCTTGCCTTATGTGGCTTTTTCTTTTGGCAAAATAGTAACTGAACTAATAGGATCGCCTCTTGAAACATACTCAGAATACCAATTCCCCCACTTTTCAGGGCTTTGATGCCATTGGCCAGCTGGCCAGCAGGGGAAGCCCCAGCCCCGAACAGAGATGTCACTGGGCGACGCCCATGACATGATGACATCACCTGGAAGTGACATCATTGTGTTGTTGACATTGGGGGTGATGTTCTAGTTTTTGGGCAAACTCCATGGGTTTGAAGGCAAAAAACCATAGAGTTTTGCCTAAAAACTAGAGTGTCCCCCCTGACGTCAGTGACACGATGACATCATTTCTGGGTGACATCTTCACACTGCACATGGCAGAACATCCGGGAAGGAACTCGGGGCTCCCCACTGGATGCCAGGTAAGACCTGGCAACCCTAGAACCACACAATCAGTGACAATGATACTTCCATTGCACATGTGCACACTCCCACACAGAGTATACTATTACAGCAGTAACAGAAACAATCACGGTTACAAAATTGTACAGACTGCAACAGGGAACGGTTGTTGATAAATGGATATTCCAATATATACATAAATCACAGATAAACCTTTCAGACTGTTAGGTATTTGAGATATTATTATGCCTAAATATTAAGTAAATGACACATAAAAATGTGAAAACCAAATGAATACCTGATAGGAAAATGAATGCTTGTAGGTGTGCAATGCATGTTAATTCCACTGAAAATGTACATCTCAAACTTTGGATGACTTTGTGAGCCTAACAAGGATACTGGAGGATTGGCAGATGGAAATACACAGATACAAAAAAAGCCCCCCTACTCAAAGTAACCACTGCCCATGCCTAAGAGATCTGTTGTTTGCAACAGAAAATATAGATTTCTTTGCAGACCCCCAACAAGATATATTTTAAGTACAGGAACAGGTATGAATATATAAGATATTATTAGAAATGAGCGAATGTTCCCTAGTTCATTTCTTTTTATATGCATTGATATTTTTGCTGTCAACCGTTTCAGTCCTCCACTTCCTGAGATTGGTTCTGTACATTTGTTTTGCAGCGTGTGCGCATACTGTAGGGTTTGTACATCCATATCGTACAGCATTTATACAGGCAAGCTGTGTCATTTATATGATAATAGACATGGTTAATAATGCTGATTTACTGATGTATAAATGATGGTGAAAAATGCAGGTATTTTTATTAGAAAAGTTGCTGCATGGAAACAGAAAGTGAAGTAAAAACTAAAGAACTGCAAGTCTGAGTTGCACAAGGGAGAAGCAAAATTGAAATGGGTTGGAACAACAGGGCTAAGAAACCCAAAATCTCCCCAATTGTTATAGGAGAAACAAATGGTTTGAACATAAGAACATAAGAGAAGCGGTCAATGAGATATCACTGGGAGGCCTACAACAAGGCAAGGTCACCAAAGTCTCTCTCTGTCATCTCTCTCTTCATTGAACATAAGAACATAAGAGAAGCCAATGTTGGGTCAGGCCAATGGCCCATCTAGTCCAACACTCTGTCACACAGTGGCCAAAAATACCAGGTGCCATCAGGAGGTCCAGCAGTGGGGCCAGGACACTAGAAGCCCCCCCACTGTTGCCTCCCCCCCAAGCACCAAGAATACAGAGCATCACTTGCCCTAGCCTGAGAGTTCCTATCTATACCTTGTGGCTAATAGCCACTGATGGACTTCTGTTCCATATACGTACCTAATTCCCTCATGAAGCTGTCCATGCCTGTAGCAGCCACCACCGCTTCCTGTGGCAGTGAATTCCAGAGGACATTTCGGGGGGGAACGCGGGGGATTGCAGTTCCCCCGGGTGAGGTGCGGGGGCGGAGCACATGACGAAGCCCCGCCCCCTGCTTCTGGCCGCCCCGCTTCCGGCCCTCATTCAGCCAGGAGGAGGCAGGAGAAGAGGGAGGGTAAGTTGCTTCCTCCCTGCCTCTCCCCACCCCTGCCTGCCTGGGGCCAGGGAGGGCCTTCGCGGGGCTTCCTTGCACTCCCGCCAGCCTTGCAGGTCCCAGCGCTGACTCTCCGACGGCTGAATCCCCTGATGTCGAGTGGACACCCCCAGAGCAGGCGGTGAGTACCGAAAGGCCCGGTACTGTCCCCGAGTCAGGGCAGAACCCTGTGTGCGGGGCTGAAATCCCAGTCGAGTCTGTGCCTGATCCAGGCTGTAGTGAACCCCACTCTGACCCACAACCTTGTCTGCCCGTGGAGCCTGCACCGCTCCGCAGGTCCCAGCGTTCGCGGCAAATGCCGACTTATCTGAAGGACTATGAGTGTAAATACTGTTGGAATAACTGATGTACAAAGGTTGATTGTATGGATGTAAATAATAAAACAATTGGGATGATGGCTTAACTTAGGGGGGAGGAATTGTAATGTATTGAAATGATTACATGAATCACCTCATAGGACTCCCATGTTAAGCTTCGAGCCAGACCAGGGCTCCTCTGAGCGAACTTCCTATTGGTCGCTTCGTAACAGCGACCAATCAGAACGATACCATTCCCTAGGAGGGAAAGACTCCCATTGGTCTTTATCCTAGCAATCTCATTGGTTGTTATTTGTAAATAGGCGTGGCTACATTAGCCCGGTTATGTTTAAAAGGAGCATAAGCTCCCACTGTTTTCTGTTCTGGTTTCTTACTGAGTTGAGTGCTTGTTCGTTACTTCTAAATAAAGCTGAATCACTTGCTGAATCACTCTACGAGTCCTTTGTTAGCGCGATCTAACACTTGTATTGTGAGAAAGGGAGAAAAGTACTTCTTTCTCAACCTGCTCCATCTACCACAGAGTGTCTCTACAGTGACTTTTGAAGTAGTATTTTGGTAACTCATCAGACACAAACAGAAAGGATTGCAATAAAGACTTTAATGGACCAGATCCAGCAAGGAATCTAGCAAGCTCTTGTTTGTTGAAGATCACCTAACCCTATTTTGGGTTGTGAAATGGTATGGTACAGCCTGATCTTGTCAGATCTCAGAAGCTAAGCAGGGTCAGTATTTGGATGAGGGACCACCAAGGAAGATTGTCTAGAGGAAGGTACTTGCTTTGAAAGCCCCTTGCTGGGGACATCATAAGTTGGTGTGACTTAACAGCACATACATACATATAGCCCCATTTGAGCACATCAAATGGAAATCTATTACTATAGTAGGACTGCAAATGTAAACTAGAGATTCTGTGTGGAAATCTGTATCAACTCCTCTTTCTCCATTTATTGCATTACAGCTGTTACCATTACTAGGAACAAGAAAAAAAGAAGAAGACCAAACATTGTTACTGGGCTCCAAAAAAGAAAGCAAAGTGAAATTATCACTACCAATGGAGTGAGATTCTGGGTGGCTAAAATGACAGAACGCTGATGAAATGGATAGGATAACTAGAGCTCTAAATGCAGCATGTTTAGACTTCATCAAAGATAACCCAGTCATTTGCAGCACAGACAATGGAAATTGACATGGTATTCTTCATACATGCTAGAATTAATTTTGCCACACTGGTACAAGCAGAACCAATACAACTACTATGTTAAAAGCAAATGCAGAAATGCATTATAACCAATGGATCATATAGCGAATAGAAAGATACATGGAGAAACCTAGGGAGGTGGTTAGCTCCCCTTCACTGACAGCTTTCAAGAAGAGGCTGGACAAATATTTGTCAGAAATGCTTTAGGCTGGTCCTGCATTGGGCAGGGGGTTGGACTAAATGGTCTGTATGGCCCCTTCCAACTTTATGATTCTATATGTGGACACTAGAGAAAACAAATGGAAAAGCAATAAAAGATAGACACTAGCTTTCAGGTGACACTAAACCTTAAGAGAAGACAACAAACACAGTCTTCTCTTTTTGCCAGTCTCTGGCCCCTGCCACATGGCAGGGGAAAAGCCTCTTAAGGCACCAACGTTGAGACGCCGCAGCGGGATCCCACCCCCTGGCCGCGGCGCCTTTTCTCCCCGGCGTGATCAAACGCCGGGGAGGAAACACGGCCTGAACGGGAGCCGGCCGAACCGCGCATGTCCGAGCATGCTCAGTTCGGCTCCGGGCCGGGGGTGAGGGGCGCAAAGAAGCGCCGGCGATCAAACGCCCGGCTTGAAGCGCGCCTACAAGTTGAACCACCAAGGTAGGTAGTTCAGTTTGTGGTGGATTTGGGCGGGGAAGGGCCAGTTCGGGCACGGAAGCAGGACGCTTCCCAGATGTTGTGGTGTGATTGCGCTGCTTTGATCCACCCCCAAACTGGCCCGCAACTGGCCCAAATCCCCTCGTGTGGACGGGACCTCTGTTACCTGACCCAGCAGGCTCCATCCTCATGACTCACCAGGCTTTCCTGATGGGAGCAGCTTGACTGACAATGTGGATTTATAGCACTCAGATTTGGGTAAGACACAGGACTGCCAGCTTGAGGTTGGGGAATTCCTGGAGATTTTTGGGGTGGAGCCTGGGGAGGGTGGAGTTTTGGGAGAGGAGGGACCTCAGCCATTGAGTCCACCATCCAAAGCAGCCATTTTCTTCCAGGGGAACTGATGTCCATCAGCTGGGGATCAGTTGTAATTCTAGGAGATCTCCAGCCACCACCTGGAGGTTGGCAACCTGGGGCAACAGCTGTCACTCAGGAACATTTGCCCTTGTCACGGCTGCAGAAAAATTTGGCAAGCCATAAGTCTGAGAGCTCAAAAAGTCAATAAGCAAAAGCCATTACACAAATTCAAACAAGAACTTATAGCCAGCAATACATCACAGTGTTGGCTGGGTGTGAGAATCTACCCAAGCTCATCCTCTTTTTTTCTTTATTCTTTAGCAGAGTCTAAACTCTCTTTAGATGATATTTATATTCTCGTAATCCAACCTCTATGATGAATGAGGAAGAGAATTTGTCTCATTATGCCCTTTACAATAGGAGGAAAACACAAGTAAAATATCAAACTCCCCCTTTTTTCTGTCTATACAAATAAACATCCCTTCCCTCTAAAAAAAAAATAATGAAATGAAACAAAAAAAACACCCTACAGTTATACCTCTTGTATAGGACATATTAGATCGTGGCTGACTGGAAAATGAAACTAGTTTTATGTACTCTTCCAAACTCTCTTGTGAGGTTTCTAATATCCTCCCCCCTCCCTTGTCAAGAGTAATGTGTTTTCTTCAGGCCTGCAGATAGGAAAGTGCTAATGTATATTTCCAGAAGCAAACACTCTCTTTCCCACCCAAATAACTCCTATCTTAATCTGCTGTGGAGTTGGGTACAAGTTATTTCATAACTCCTGAATATATAAGCCAGAAAAATTGCATCAGGTTAAACAAAGCAGTCACTTTAAACACAAAAAAAGAAATTCACATGGGGAGGGGGAGACATGGAAATAGTTTAGCAGGTTTAGCATCTGTGAAGGGTAGGATTACCATCTCTGGGTTGGGAAATACCTGGGGTGAAGCCTGAGGAGGGCAGGATTTGGGGAGGGGAGGGTCTTCAATGGGGTATAATGCCATAGAGTCTACCTTCCAAAGTAGCCATTTTCTCCAGGTGAACTGATCCCTGGAGATCAGTTGTAATGGCAGAAGATCTCCAGCCTCCACGTGCAGGCTGGCAACCCTAAGGGTGAAACTGTTTTTAACACTAGCCACCTCTGCTCTCAGCACCTGGGAAGCCTTCTCCTAAATGGTTCAAAACATTTACCGTGCTATCCTATATGGAGTGACATCAGGCTATGGTTTCCAGCTCCGGGTTGGGAAATATCTAGAGATTTGGGGGGTGGAGCCTGAGGAAGGTGGGGTTCGGGAAAGGGAGGGACTTCAATGGTATAATGCTACAGAGTCCACCTTTCAAAGTGGCCATTTTTTCCAGGGGAGCTGATCTGTCACCTGGAGAACAGTTGTAATAGTGGGAGATCTCCAGGCCCCACCTGGAGGTTGGCAACATTATTCCAATCTAAGCCCATTGATTTCAGTGTATGGCATAGCACTGCTAATAACCTGGTTCAAATTTGATCAAATGAACTTAAGCCAAAGCACATATCTTTCTTTGGCCCCGTTCACATGGAACATTTGCCGCTCTAAAGAGACGGATGATAGGCGGATTTTCCGGGCGCGATCACACCGCAACATCTGGGAAGCGTAGTGCTCCCGTGGCTAACCCGTGGCTTCCTGCCAAAGATGCGGATTAAAAAACTAGTACCTACAAAGTACTACTTTCCAGAAGATGCGGGGGCAAGGGCGGGTGTCTGATCGCGTCCCAGCCTAGTCCCGTTGCAACCCGGTTACCTCCACCCCCAGTCTGCACAGGATGTGCACAAACAATCATGCGCATGCTCACCTTCTGGTGAAAAAAAATTTCCCGATTGCCACGGAAGCGCGCCTAGCGATTGCTGGTGTGATTGTGCCCCGCCACTTCTTTGCCGCGCTGCAGGAGAGCCGTGTGATCGGCACCTCCCGCCCTAACCACGGGACCTCGACGGGACGTGTGATCGGGCGGCTGCGCATTATCAGTATTCTGATCCGGGGCAAACGCCCACGCTCCCCCCCCCATTTTCTGGCCCATGTGACTGGGACCTTTCTTTCTTTTTTTTGCCGTCAAGTCACAGCTGACTTATGGAGATCACGTAAGGTTTTCAAGGCAAGAACAATTCAGAGGTGGTTTGCCATTGCCTGCTTCTGTGTCGCAACCCTGGTATTCTTTTGTGGTCTCCCATCCAAATACTAACCAGGGCTGACCCCACTTAGCTTCTGAGATCTGCCGAGATGATGCTAGCCTGGGCTATCCAAGTCAGGGCATAGCACTTCCATCTAATTGATAATTGAAACATGGAGAAAAGGGCAACCAAAATACCTGATTGTTAGAGTACCTTCCCTACAAACAAAGGCTCAATGGTTTGAGAGGATATGACATCTCTCCTTATAAATAAAAGAGTTTTCATGTCCCTCTTGCTTCAATGTTACACACACTTCTCCAGCCTTTGGCTCTCTGATCTGTCATTCAGCGTGTGTCCCTAACCACTGGTTGCATTGCCTGAGTCCTGCCCAGCTGCTACGGAAGAGTACTCACATGCCATTGGCTGGGTTCTGGGTTTGCTCCTCTTTCCCGCCCACTCTTTCAGCCACTGTGCCCTGTCAGAATTATTGGCAAACGGCTTTATGAAGACGGTTGCCTCCTACGTGGGAGTAATTTTTTCCTCAGTAGCTGTTGGTAGGTGTAACAAAATGGTAGTTGCCTGTGTCTGTGAGAGGGCTGCAATCTGTGTGTTTAAAATCTTCCCCCATAAGGCTTAATTCAGCTGTAGTTCCAGAGAGGGGCCTGCAGGGGTATCACTCACTGGGGCTTCCTCATCTGTTTCCTCATCAATGGGGCGTCCTCATCTGCTAGCCTACAGTTCCCAGCTACCCCAAGGCCAAAAAGAGCGGGGAAACAGGGACTGTCCCAAGGCAGTCTTCGTCCTTGGGAGGCAGCAGAAATTCAGCCACTCCACAGTCGGCTGGGCTGGGGAATGAATGGAAGTTTCCCTGCTCTCTTGGGCAAGAGAGAGAGGCTGAAGTACAGGTGAGCCCACAACCTCCAGAGGTAGAGGGAAAGACAATTGCATTTAACCCCTGTTGATTTTATGCTCTGTGGGTTCATGGTGTCTGCTTACGTGTGTGTGTGCTCCATGACTGTATAAATAGTTAAATAAATTATTTTATTTGGGCTAATAATGTGGGTTGTGCTCTGACCACATAGTCTCCCATGCTCTGCACAATACGAAAGGGAGGATCACCCAGGAAAGGCCATACCCTTGGGTTGCCAACTTTCCAGGGATCCCCCCCAAAGATTGGGGATCTCCAAACAGGGAGATTCGGCATGGGCAGGGTTTCAGAGGCTGCAGGTGTATGTGGGGGAGATGGAAACCTGAAGAGGGGGGAATAAAGGTACATTGATGCTTGGCTGGGAAAGAGATAGGGTTGCCAACTCCAGGTGGAAAATTCCTGGAGATTTGAAGGATGGAACCTGGAGAGGGTGAGGTTTAAGGAGGGGTGGGACCTCAGACAGGTACAATGCCATAGACTCCACCCTCCCAACCAGCCATTCCCTCCTGGGGAACCATTGCTGCCAATCTCCAAGTGGGGGTTGGCGATCACTCAGAATTACAACTGATCTCCAGGAGGGAGGGAGGAGGAGATTGAAAGCTGAAATCAGGTGCAGATAATGGCAGGTTGATGCTTGGCTGGGAAGGGGATAGAGTTGCCAACTCCAGGTTGGGAGATTCCTGGAGATTTGAGGGGTGGAGCCTGGAGAGGGTGTGGTTTGAGGAGGGGTGGGACCTCAGACAGGTACAATGCCATAGACTCCACCCTCCAAACCAGCCATTTCCTCCTGGGGAACCATTGTTGCCAATCTCCAGGTGATCTCCAGAATTACAACTGATCTCCGGGAGGGAGGGTATAAGTCAGCTGCAGTCAGAGGGGCAGATAACGGTAGGTTGATGGTTAGCTGGGAAGGAGATGGAGGTGCTAACTCCAGGTTGGCAAATTCCTGGGGATTTGAGGGGTGGAGCCTGGAGAGGGTGGGGTTTGAGAAAGAGTTGGACCTCAGATAGGTACAATGCCATAGACTCCACCCTCCAAACCAGCCATTTCCTCCTGGGTAGCAACTGTTGCCAATCTCTTGTTGAGGGCTGAAGATCACTCAAAATTACAACTGCTCTTCAGGTGGCAGAGATCAGTTCCTCTGGAGAAAATGGTGGACTCTATGTCATTATACCCTGCTGAGGTCGCCACAGCAAATTGACGCTGAGTGTCCAAGGCCTTGGCACTCTCCCAGAGCCTCTTTCGAGAGCTTCTTGTATTTATTTCCACAACGGGCCTAATTCCTAGTATATTTATAATAGCATGTAAGCTGTGGGAAAGGGGGCAGTGAGAACTTTCTACTCCCTGTCCCAAAATAATAGGGGTCCTCTGAAGTTGTGAACAGCAGAGTCAGGAAAGACAAAAAAAAGTGCTGTTTCTCATTGTCAAATTCACGGCTACAAGATGCAGTGATGGTTTCTAGCCAACATGTTTTTGACAGGGGATTAAACAAATTCATGGAGGATAGGTCCACCAATGGCCATTAGCCAGCATGGTTAAAAGGCACCACTTCCGTGTTCAGAGGTACTGCGGCTCTGAATATCAACTACTTCTTCACCCAAAGAGTGATTAACACATGGAATTCACTGCCACAGGAGGTGGTACAAGCATGGACAGCTTCAAGAGGGAATTAGATAACCATATGGAGCAAAGGTCCATCAGTGGCTTTTAGCCACAAGGTATAGATAGGAACTCTCAGCCTGGGGCAAGTTATGCACTATATTCTTGGTGCTTGGGAGGGGGCAACAGTGGATCCAGATTCAAATTCTTGGTGCTTGGGAGGGGGCAACAGTGGGAGGGCTTCTAGTGTCCTGGCACCATTGCTGGACCTCCTGATGGCACCTGGTATTTTTGGCCACTGTGTGACAGAGTGTTAGACTAGATGGGCCATTGGCCTGACCCAACATTGGCTTCTCTTATGTTCTTATGTTCAATGAAGAGGGAGATGACTGAGAGAGACTTTGTTTACCTTGCCTTGCTGTAGGCCTTCCAGTGATATCTCATTGACCACTGTAGGGAACAAAACTCTGGACTAGATGGAACATTGGCCTGATGCAACATGGTTGGGGGACAGTGCTCAGCAGAGCCACAAGTGGATTCCAGAAGTCCAGCATCCACATGTGGATTCCCAACTCACCGAATATCACTACTATAGCACAATGAGTCGTGCAGTAGACAGCAATATATGAAACCACTCATATAAACTTAAAAATTAACATTTCAGTGGTATTTAAAGACTCTATTAACATGTTCCCAGCATTGTGAACTCCTGTTGGGAGAGCTTCCATAGCATGAAAAAAAAAAGCCACACATGGCAGCTGGTATTTGGGTATTTTTAATTGGGGGCTGTTGGAATGCAGTCTGGCTTTGCTCATTTAACAGCCACAGAGGGAATGCAAACCATTCAAGCTGCAAAGCGCATCAATTTTAAAAGGTTCAACCGTTTTTTTCTCAGTCTATTAAGGTACACATCATAACACCGACTTAATGAAGTAGGCATCTGAAAGCTCATCCCACACTAAACCAGTCAGCTTATAAGGCACTGCTGCGTTCTTCTTCATATCATCAGTATCTCTCACACGCACATGGTGCCTCTTATGCTCTTCTTATTCCTCCCTTGCGCATAGGGTGGCCAGCTCAGGGTTGGGAAATGTCTGGAGATTTGGGGGGTGGAGCCTGAGGAGAGCAGGATTCAGGGAGGAGACAGACTTCAGTGGGGTCTAGTGCCATAGGATCCACCTTCCCAGGCAGCCATTATTTTCCAGGTGAACTGATCTCTGATGCTTGGAAATCAGTCGGAATAGTGGGAGATCTCCAGCCACCACCTGGAGGTTGGTAACCCTACTTGCACAGGGTAACTCTTGTCTTAAGTGTGTGTCCTTTCTCCCAGCTTTGCAGGTGGCTGCTCCCTAAATATCATTCCTTCTCGCCAGCAAACACAAGAGTGCTGCTTGGGAGAGAGATCCATTAAGGGAGAGAGATCCATTAAGTATGATTCTTATCTAGTGCATTTGTATTTCATGTTTCCTCCAAGGAGCCCGGAACATTCCATGTGATTCTCCTGTCACAGTTTCATTATAACCACCACCATGCAGGGTGCCTTAAGCCAAGAGTGGTCACTATACCACACCAGCCCTCTTGAAGGCTTGGGGGAGAGGTAGATTTTGCCTGTTGGTCTCAGTTCCCAGTTGCCATATGTTCAAGGCACATTCTTGGCAAAAACCTACCTGCAAAATGCATGTTTTCTAGTCATATGGAGAACACACATGCACATACCACTTGAACATGGGTTTGAACAGTGGGAAGAAGATCTACAGGCTGGGGACGAGGCAGGTGTTCCTATGCAGAGACACATATTGCAACGGCTTAGACCAAGCGTAATACACCTACTAATAGGAAAATGGAACTTTACAGCATATCATATAATTGACTCAGTATTTTACAGGTCACAGGACAATAAGGCACCTTTGTTCAGCAAGAAGGCATCAGCTCAAGATTGAATCTGAAAGCAAAAAACAACAACAACAACACAAACACAATAAGCTTTTGCTATAGCCCACCAGAGGCTCACCAGAGCTTGGAAGCTATGTGGGGTCACAGCCACTGTTTGCACTTGGATGGGAGACCACCAAGGAAGATTTGGGGTTGCTATGGAGACTAAAGCAACGACAAACCACCTCCGCTGATCTCTTGACTTGAAAGCCTCATGGTCCTGGAGTCATTTGATGATACACAATTACAACATCATCATCATCATTATTATCATTATAGCTAATCACCTGTCTTTAGCCCAGGGCATCAGACAACCAGAATCCACTTTGCAAGTAGATCAGCTGGTCATATTACAGTCCGGAGGCAGTTGTTTTCGGACTTGTTCACGTCTTACTTAACACAGCATGTTCACCCCATACCAAGTACCCATGCAATTAATAACAATTGTAAGACATGACGGAACGTATTGGGGTAGATTTCTGGGACTACTGTGCTCATATAACAGTGGTGGTAAGAAGCTCGAGTGTTGATGCAATCAATCAGGCTTAATTGCCACTGGTTTCCCAGATGTTATCCATTCCTGCAAACTTTAATGTGTTTATTACCCCTTATGGAGGCTGAAGATTACTCTACTCTGTACAGCCAACAAGCTCACAAAAAATAGGGGGGGGGGAGGAAACAGAACTAGTACTGGTGGTATTTGGTTGGCCTGTATATATGGATCCCTAGGGAAGAGCTATTTTGTAATAACTAGACTGTTAGTAGCGGAGGAATAGTGCGAACAGTGATTAAACTATTTTAATTGTGTCAGTGGCACTTTGAAGAAGTGCTTTGGCTGGGCTTTTACTCCTGCACTGAAGGCAGTGTATCTACCTCGGCTTTATATGCCACAAACATCAGTCGATTCCTCTAAAGGGGTTCTCATAGGGTTGCTACCTTTATTCCAGCATGGCTCATGTGCTGTGAGAGGCAAATGTCCGACAAGTACCAGTCACATTTCTTCTTATCCTGCAAGATGGGGTATCTCTGCCGAAACCAAACAAACCTGGTGTATAGAAAAATTGCTTTCTGCTTTCTATATCTACATGCCTTCTCCTGTGATTACATTATGATAACGTGCTGTGTCTTATTTCTTGTTGCAAGCCAAATGGTGAGGCCACATGGCCTCAATAGCCATGCCATAAACCCCCATTCTTTCACACATTCATGCCAAAATCCAGACCTCATGGCTCCACTTCCTGGCCCACATGCGACAAGTCACGTACACAATGAAGTAGCTGGAGTTTGGGATTACATGACTGCAGGCGGGGTCTCCAAACTCCTAGTCAATCTATACACACACCTTATGTGCAGCTATGGCAACCTGAAATTGGCCACACACACCTGCTGCTCATGATTGGCCGAATGTCCACGGCTAATCATGATTAGATTGGGGTATAATTGTTTGATCCCTATGGGAGTGAGTTCTTCTTGTTCTCAAGTCTCTTGTTCTATTAGCTCTGAGGCTCTTGCTGCCTGTTTTATTGTACCTGAAATGCTGTCTCTTGGAAAACAAAGACCTGCTTGGTGACTTGGAGCACATGGGTGTGCAAAGATGGGATTTCCCTTCAAAATCCCTTGGACTATTCTGGACTGTTGGATGTTCCTGAATTGGTAACTATGTATCTTTAATGTGTAGTTAAGGCAAATTGCCCTAGCCTTTGTTATTTTGTAATCTCCTAGTCTGTTTGCTGTGCTCTGTACTGAATAAAGATCCTTCTTATTGCTAATTTGTCTCTGATGTTGTAACTTGAACTCCAAGGCTAAATCTTGTGGCTAACCCTGACCACTTAAGCTACCTTTGTAAGAGTAAAAGTGTGCATCTCTGGATTGAGTTGCTAATGTGTTCTGTCCCAGATGCCAACTAAGGGTTTGGAATCTCTTCCCTTAGGAAAAGCAGGGACTAGTGAAAAGAGGTTCTGGTGGCAAATTGTCTGGAAACCAGAGAGGGTATAGACCATCTCGTGGTTTGTTATTTAATGTGCTGAAAAGTACAGGATTCCCTCTCATCCCTGGACTGGCCTGAGGGGGCTAATCCTGTACACCTGGCAACCTTATCTCTCCTACTAAATCCAGAACAAAGTTTGAGTCCGGTGGCACCTTTAAGACCAACAAAGTTTTATTCAAAGTATAAGCTTTCATGACACACATTTTGTTCCACTGCTTCAGACCAACATGGCTACCCAACCTGAACATACCAAATCCAGACAACTTACTTTCTGACAGTGCCAGGGAAGCACGGTGGTATAGTGACAAGTATTTGATAGAACCTGGACTCTGAGGTTCCTCACTTTGCCATGAAAGTTACTGGATGACCTTGGCCAGTCACTCTCACAGCCTCACCTATCTCTAGGCTTGCCAACTCTTCCAGGAATTTCCCAACCCACACCTGGCAACCGTAGTACATCATCAGTACTTGAGGAGGGGAGGGACCTCAGCAGGGTATAAAGACATAGACTTCACCTTCCAAAGCAGCCATTTTCTCCAGGGGAACTGATTGTTGTCATCTGGAGACCAGTTGTTATTCCAGGAGATTTCCAGGTCTTACCTGTAGGTGGCAACCCTTCCCTACCCACAGGGTTGTTGTGAATATAAAAGGGGAAAGGAAGATAACACACATTTTCCTGAGCTCCTTGGAGGATGAGTAACACAGGCATGGTCAAGACAGATACTGGAAGATCAGCATGAATGGGCAACTTCATATGGGATCCCTTCAATTGGAAACATTGTCATACTGTATCCGAGAAAGGATGCCTCCCCAGTGCTTATGGTTCACAGTGATCTTAATGGAGCCTCACACCATTTCACACATCGACATCCAGCTCTCAAACGCTGTCTTGTGCATCAGGAGACATATTTTGCAGAGCCAGAGAAGACAGGGTTGCCAGGTCCTACCTGGCAGCCAGCGTGGGGATCCTTGTTCTTCTCTGGACCTTCTGCAGTGATGTCACGCCGAAGTGACATCATCTCATCGCCAATGTCAGGGGTGACTAATTTTGGAGCAAAACTCTATGGTGTGTAGCCGATTTTACCACAGAGTCTTGCCCAAAAACTAGAGTGTCACCCCTCTGAAGATGGCGTTGTGATGATGATGTGATACACATCACAGGATTTCCCCCCATTGGCCAGCTTGTCAGCGGTGGGGAAACATCCACAAAAGTGGGGTTTCCCTGCCCCCAGCGGGGTCTGGCAACCCTAAGAGAAGACCACACTTCTAGTCCAGCACAGGGAAAGGTGTCTTAGCAATAGTGCTCTGCAGGGGTCATTTCGTAGAAAAAGAGGTACAGGAGCTCATTAGCATAACTCATTAGCATAACTTATTTGCATATGCCACACACCCTGACATCACCAGAAGCATGTCAGAAGGCAACACCCCCCCCTCTGGCTCCACTGGACTGTTTTGGATTGCTAGCTATTGGGGGGGGGATGTGCAGATCTGTCCTTGCAGAGAAGGGAGAGCTTGTGCCTGAATAAAACTTGGTCTTAAAGGTGCCACTGGATTGTTTTGGACCGGGGGCTGGGGGGGGCCCCGCAACTTACCTGGCTGCTTCTTGCTCTGACTGAGGGCTGCTAGGAGCAGGGGGTGGGGCTTGTTGCATGTGCCCGTGCCCTGGGCTCTTAACTGCCGGAGCTCCGCTCCTGTGCACTCCTGCAGGAAATGACCCCTGGTGCTCTGTGTGAAACACTGAGGCCATCCTTTCTCCTGCCTCCCCAGTAAGCTTAACAATTATAATGCAGTTGAAGGAGAGCATGAACTGAACACTGCCCTTACATTCTTCTCCTGTACTCACAGCAAAGCATTCATAGAAACACAGTGAACACTCTTCCCTTCTCTGTAGTAAAATTTGCTACACAGCCCTGAGATAATATTCCTGCATGCTCCACTTCCTATCCATTGTTCTTCAAGGTAAGGAGGCCACACTTCCCCATGGATGCAGTACAACTTTCCTTTCATTTATTAGCTTCATTGACCAGAGGTCTTAAGCCAAGATGCAGTACAACTGAGTGTTCAAAGAGCTTTGTATGCATCATCTCAAGAATCTACAAGAGCCCTATGACACAAGTATCACCCATGTAGTGCAGTGAGCAGAGCACATGCTTTGTATCTGGAAGGTCCCAGCCAACATCTCCAGTTAAAAGGATCAAAGCAAATTCAGGAAAGTCCTTCATGTATCAGCTCGGCACATTTCCATCCCACTCTTTCTCCAAGGAGCTCAAAACAGCCAACATGATCCTCCCTTCTTCATCTTATCCTCACGGCAACCCTGTGAATTAAGCTAGTCTGACAAGTCCACTGGCACTCAGTGAACTTCATGACCAAGTAGGGATTTACATAAGAACGTAAGAGAAGCCAATGCTGGATCAGGCCAATGGCCCATCTAGTCCAACACTCTGTCACACAGTGACCAAAAATACCAGGTGCCATCAGAAGGTCCAGCAGTGGGGCCAGGACACTAGAAGCTCTCCCACTGTTGCCCACCCCCAAGCACCAAGAATTTGAATCTGGATCTCCCAGATCCTAGTCAGACACACTACCACCTTGGCCTGAGCTCCAGAAGAAGGGCTTCCAGGGCAGCATTTTTTGCCTGCCACTGCTCTAAGCAGCAGTGGTGGAAGAAAAAAATAATAATCCCAGAGTTGGCTGTACTGCTTCAGCACTACAGTGGAAAACCCAGAAGGGATATTGGGTAGCTCTTGGAATCACCACAGACTCTGGGGGTTTACCATAAAGTTCCTGGTGATCCCTAGAACTACCCAATGTCACTTCTGGGTTTCCCCTAGAAATGGTGGTGCCCAAGATATCACAAATCCCGCCATGCCCACAGACCCAAAGTGCTTTCCAGGCATGACCTGGAAACCCTACCCTGGAGTGCTGCCAGTTAAAGTAGAAAATACTGGGCTAGTCCAATATGAATGGTCCAGTTCATTATAAAGGTAGTTGTGTAAGCTTACATGACCGTATTCATATGGCCATGGAAGAGAAGCCCATCAATAACTTCTGGCCATGGTGACTAAAGAGAACCTCCACATTGTAAGGAGGTAAGCCTCTGCGTGCCAGTGCTAGGAAGTGACACCAGCAGAGGATGCCTTGGCCTCTGTGCCCTGATTGTTAGTGCTCCTGTGCCATTGGTCTGATCTAGCAGGGCTCTTCTCATGTTCTTAAGAACATAAGAACGCTGCACCGTCCTCTGCAGAGTTACTCCAGTCTAAGCCATTTAAAACTAATTGGATTAGACTAGAGTAACTCTGCAAAGGATTGCACCTGTCAATGGAATGGAATGGAAACCTCTCTCCAAGGCCTTTTTTTTTTTGAGAGAGAGAGATAGAGAGGACAGAAACCATGACACAATGGAAAGGTGGGGGAGAAATCTTTCTCCTGTCACTATTTATCATTCCCAGTTAACAACATAAGATATACGATAGAAGCAAAACAATTTGGTGGCAGAACAGCATAAATGAAGTCTGTTTTCCCTAGAAACTGCATAACCATTTGAATTAATTTAATTTGAAATATCAAATTAAATTAAACTGTAGAATAATCCCCAAGGGAAAAGCATATTTCATTTGCAATGTCTTCTGATAGAGTATGCTTTGCCAAAAAGTTTTTTTTCTCTTTTGCTATGCATCTGGCTTCAAATCTAAATTTATTGCATTAGCTCTGGGAAGACTTTTAATAGAAAGTGAGATTAAAAGGGGTGAAGAGAGAGAGAGAGAGAGAAAGACTCAAATTGCGCATGGGGCGAGGAGAGAAAAAAGCAGCAGTGTGAAATGGAGCTGACTGTGTCAACAATGAAGGGATTCGATCCGATGTGCTCCTTAGAGATGGGATTTCACTGAGATGTGTGCATGCTTGGGGTGGATGTACATGCTGTCATGGATTGGGGGGGGGGAAGCTTCCATTGAAGATATAGAACACCTTCACTCTCAATCCTGCTAAACAGTCCATGGACAGGAACTTGAACTGTATATAGCAGGATGACAAATACCTCTGTTTCTAAGCACTGGAGCCATCACAGGGTTGCCAATGCCCATTTGGGGACAGGGGATCTCATGGTTTGGAGCCCCTCCCCCTGCTTCAGGGATATCAGAAAGGGGGGGATACCTGCTGGGCATTCCATTATACCCAGCGGAGACCGGTCCCCATAGAGTATTATGGAGAATCGATTTGTGGGTATCTGGGGCTCTGGGGGGGAATGTTTTTTTTTAGTTAGAGACACCAAATTTTCAGCATAGCTGCTGGTGCCGCTCCTCAAAAGGCCCCCCACGTTTCAAAAAGATTGGACCAGAGGATCCAATTCTGTGAGCCCTAAAAAAGGTGCCCCATCTTCCATTATTTCCAATGGAGGGAAATCATTTAAAAGGAATATAGTCCCTGTAAATGGGACGGCAGCTCACCTGGGACTCGTTTTGGAGTTCCCTCTCCTGAAGCCTCCCTCCCTTCTCCCAGAGCCTCCTGGTAAGTCCCCCGCCCACTTGTCAGCCTTACCTGGCAACCCTAATGGACACCATTCTTCAGTTGCTTCGTGTGGGTGTTAAGTCTCATCAAGTTACTTTCAACTTATGGCAAACAACATGAATTCATGACCTCCAAAACGTCCCATCACTAACAGCCTTGCTCAGGTCTTGCAAACTAGCTTCCTTTACTGAGTCTTTCGTGAAACCTTTACTGGCTTCCTTAACCCATCTCATGTTGGGTCTTCCTCTTTTTCTGCTGCCTTCATCTTTACCTAGCTGTATTGTCTTCTCATAATGTGACCAAAGTACAACAGCCTCAGCTTAGTCATTTCAGCTTCTAGGGAATGTTCAGGCTTGATTTGATCTAGAACCCACTCTTTTTTTTAGTTATTTTTTTGGCAGTCCACAGTGTCCGTAAAACTCTCCTCCAACACCACTTTTCAAAGGGATTAACTTTCTTCCTGTCTGCTTTCTTCATTATCCAACTTCCCCACACTTACATAGTAATGGGGAATACTGTGTCATGAATTAACATGATCTTGGTTGCCAGCAACACAGCCTTACACTTAAGAATCAGTTACTTTACTGCCCTGTAATCTCAACATCGAGAGCCAGCATGGTGTAGTGGGTTAAGAGTGGGTTTGATTCCCCATCCCTCCACATGGAGTCCGCTGGGTGACCTTGGGCCAGTCATGGTTCTCTCGAAACTCTCTCAGCCCCACCTACCTCACAAGGTGCCTGTTGTGGGGAGAGGAATGGAAGGTGATTGTAAGCCACTTTGAGACTCCTTGCAGGGGTGGCCAAACTTGCTTAACGTAACAGCCACATAGAATAAACATCAGATGTTTGAGAGCCGCAAGACATGAACAAATATCACACACACGTTTTTATTGAAAAATATGCAAATTTGCTTTTTGTTAACATTAAATTAGACTGTGTGAAAGAGCCACATGCGGCTCCCAAGCTGCAGTTTGGCCACCCCCGCTAGGTTAGAGAAAAGCAGGGTACAACAACCAACTCTTCTTCAACAACAACAACCATCTTGTCTTCCATTCTCCCTCCATGGCTGTTTCCCTAGCTTTCAAACTCTGGAACTGCATTCTTGCCTCCAACCACCATTCCCATGTTCAATGTCCTACATTCTACTCTTTTGCAGGGAAGATACTGTGGGGTTCTGGGGAAGTTGAACTTGAAACTGTTGGGCATGTACTATTGCCCTTTTTATTGTGATCTCCGGAAAGACCTCATTAGTCCCATTCTTCAAAAAATGCCACACTGATCTGAGGATTTGTATATGCCTTCCCCCCCCCCCACCCCGGACCATGATCCTAGGGTTATGGACAAAACAGACAGATTCTGTGCAGCGTCTAGAGCCCGCTGCTGTTCTACATTAAGTAAATGGATTTTACCTGCTCATTTGAATACAATTTATGTAACCTTTTATGTATCAAAACTGCTATTGTGTGTACTTTAGAATTGTGGTCTTCAAGCATAATAAATAATTCATGCAGCGTTCCGATGGCTTTTATTTTCGTGCTCCACAACCACCATAGGTTCTATCTGTTTACCCTCGGAACTCTGTCTATTTGCCAAGAAGTTTTCTTTTTTTTAAAAAGGATCCTGACACATAACTTGAACTACCTTATATGCCTTATAAGGAGAGGAACATAGACTCCAAAAACTATGATGCAGTATGGCTGCGATCCAAGCATGCATACATTTGGTGCCTCTATCACAGTCCAGATAGCAAGCACGGGTAGTGCAAAGATGAGCAGCCAGAAGCCAGGTTGATTCTGTTACCCTCCCAAGTTTCAGCTGCTGTTGCTCTTTTAAATTGAACTGTAACTTTCATTACTTCTACCTGAAGTATTTTAGACTTCTTCGTGCCACTTTGGGCCTTGCTTAAAGCAGAGGAATGCAGAAAATAACACATAGATGCATGATTCAGCCCCACAGTACGCAGAATATGTTGGTGATCCTACCTGTACTTATTCTTGCTGGAGCAAACTCTACTACTTGTGCCAATCAACTTTGGGTTTTGTTTTGGGTTTTTTTTGTTTTTTTGCATTTTAGTGTACAGGTCACACAACTGCTTGAATTCAACAAACACAGGGACATCCGTGCAAGCCTGGTACAGACCTTGTGGGAAGCTATATTCAGAACCCTAACAATGACAACAGGAACCCACTTTTGAGAAATGATAATGGTAACAGCATGATAAAAAGTAGAGACATCACCCTGCTAACAAAAGTCTGCATGGTCAAAGCAATGGTATTCCCAGTCGTCATGTATGGCTGTGAGAGTTGGACTATAAGGAAGGCCGAGCACCGAAGAATAGATTCTTTTGAACTATGGTGCTGGAGAAGCCTCTTGAGAGTCCCTTGGACTGCAAGAAGATCAAATCAGTCAATCCTAAAAGTAATCAACCCTGACTGTTCCCTGGAAGGTCAGATAATGAAACTGAAGCTCAAATACTTTGGCCACCAAATGAGAAGGGAGCACTCACTGGAGAAGACCGTGATGCTGGGAAAGATTGAAGGTCAAAGAAGACGGGGATGGCAGAGGATGAGATGGTTAGACAGTGTCATAGATGCAACGAACATGAAATTGAGCCAACTTCAGAGGATGGCGGAAGACAGGAAGGCCTGGCGTGATCTGGTCCATGGGGTCACGAAGAGTCAGACTCGACTGTGCGACTGAACAACAACAACAACAAAATGGTAAGTCAACACCAAGACCCATCTGGTGTCTGGTACCTCAGCGGGACAATTTGAGGACTTGGGGCAAATTTTTTGGTAATGTGCCAATGTGCAACACCATTTCTGTCATCTACCTGGAAGCGAAGTCATTGCATCAGTTGCAATGCTCTAGGATTCGGTTTTGGGTGAATCCCAACGCATCACCCCAACACGATGACAGCACTTCTGATTTTGTGCCAGAAGTGACATCACACATTGGAGTGATTGTGAATTGCCCCTACCCCCCCCCATTCAACACCAGGGGGAAAAACAGGGCTCAGGCCAGGAGATCTCATGATGATGATGATGAAGAATTGGACTTGTACCCTACCCTTCTCTCGCTCAGAGCAGTTTACAATCTCCTTCCCTTCTTCTCCCTCCTGTGAGGTAGGTGGGGCAGGGAGAGCACTGAGGAATCTGTTCTTGAGAGAACAGCTCTGAGAGAACTGTGCCTTGCCCAAGGTCACCCAGCTGGCTGCATGTGGAGGAGTGGGAAATAAAACCCGATTCTCCAGATTAGAGTTCACTGCTCTTAACCACTACACCAAACTGGCTCTGGGCCCCTAGCTTACGATTCTATGGCATTTTCTCAGGACACAATGAATTACAATAAGGACCTGCACTGACCCCTATCATATACCAATTCCAACACATCACAAATGTCAACAGCGGGACCACTTAATGACCCCTACTCCACCGGTGAAACAACACACAAGAAAGCAGGCTGGTGGGTGACTCTGGAAGTGGAGGTTTCATTTCCTACAGCAGCCGGGACCGCTGTCCTCTTCTTGTTTCTAATAGACTCCTTTCCCTTTGCCTTTTTAAATAATCACCCAAATAAATACACTCCTGTGTAGGACTTGAAAGCTGGTAAAGTTCAACAGGTTAGGAGCAAGCGGGAGGTTGCGACCCCATCAGTTGGGAAAATAAAAGGTCAGTCCGCAAAAAGCAGCACTTACAAAATGAGTGGTATTGCTTTTCATGGCCAGAAATTGAAGAAAATTACAGCCAGCAGCGGTCTATAGGTTGAAGCAGTGGGAATAATCTATTTCCACCCCCTCTCCGATGCTCCCCTCTGAGCAAATACACACAAGCTGACACCCGCAATGAAGAAGGGATCTGTTCTCAAACATGCAGCCTTGTCTCTTTAAGAGGAAGCTTACTGTAGATAAATCAAAATGGGCAGCCGTGTTAGTATGTCTGTAGCAGCAGAAAAGAGCAAGGGTCCAGTAGCACCTTAAAGACTAACAAAATATGTGCTTACGTGCTTGCTTCTTTAGCTGTACCTAGGGCTGCCAAGTGGGGGCGGGAAGCGGGTAAACCCCTGCTTTGGAGGCCTGATTTCCGCCGCTGCGGGCCCCGGGGGGAACTCTGCCCCCGAAGCGCAACAACCACGTTGCTCACGTTGGAAAACCCCTCCGACAATCGGGGCCACACCCCCAATGTGAGCGCGTCACTTCCTGTTATGACATAGAGCGTCACTTCCTGTTACGTGCTGGTGGTGCGCGCGCGCAAAGCGCACACACATCGCCGGAGAGCTCCCAGAGCCCAGCGAGGCTCCCCCGCCGCCAAGGTAAGTAGACTTGCAAACCCTAGCTGTACCTGAAGAAATGAACAGTGACTCACGAAAGCTCATCCCCTGACACATATTTTGTTAGTCTTTAAGGTGCCACTGGACGCTTGCTGCTTTCTACTATTGTAGATAACAAATGCCAGATTAAAAAAACAAACCAAACAGACAGATCTGAACACACCCACACCTAAGACCCAAGCCCCAAGGTAAGAAAACAGGTTAATCAAATCAAAAGCATTAGGAATTCAATCTCCAGCCCTTTAGTACCCTTCCTGCTTTGTTTTAAATCTTGATTGGGAGAGTTCTCCTGAGAATAAAATTAGTAGCAAGTCAATAAAACTCTGGCCCAGGGATAGAGCGGCGAGTTAACCAGTGAAAGAATCCATTTCACCGTACGAGTGCTCACGCACACGCACACACAAGAGTGCTTGTGATGATGAACTGGATTGACTGGCAAAGTTCATTATGATTTTAACCACGAAACCATGAATAGCAGGTAATCATATTTAAAGAGATAAGAAACACTACTAGCAAGGGGGGAAAAGAGGGCCTTGGCTTTGTCTGGGAGATTTCTCATTGACGGCAGTTACGGCTGAAAAATCAATGCCCCACTTTGGCATGCAGAAAGAGTCTTGCGCTTGAGGAAGAGGGTTTTTTCCCCTTCATTAAGCCAAATACATACATACGCATCCGGATTTGCCTTCTCGGATTATTCTAGGGTACCCTCTGGCCTGATGCAATGATTCCTCTGGATTTTCCCCAGGAACAACTGCACTCTAACCACCTTTGTCAAAGCAAATCTCTCTCTGAATTTTAAACAAATCACCTCTGTTTCCTGCTCTCATGCACAAATACATCCAGATGACATCATGCAAGCAAAGGAATCCCCAGTGAGGGCTCATTTTTGCTTGGGTAAATGAGACAGGGAGGCCAGCCTCCAGGTAGGACCTGGGGATCCCGTGGAATTACGGCTCATCCCCACTACAGATATCAGTTCCCCTGGAGAAAGTGGATGCCTTCGGGGGTGGACTCTACAGCATTATACCCTACTGTGGTCCCTGTCTTCCCTAGGCTCCACCCCCAAATTTCCAGGAATTTCACAGACTGGGGGTGATTTTCCACTAGCGCTGCTCCGGGCTCACTCTTCACTTTTGCCTCGATGGTAGGTGTCAGTTTCACACAAGCTGCTGCGCGGTGCATTTTGCCTGCAGCTTCGTGCGATTTTCCCCGCCTCTACTCAGTCCTGTTTTTTGAGGATTGAGTA
>NW_015165255.1:146929-152717 GCF_001447785.1 Gekko japonicus
GAAGACCTGTTGAGAGGGTTGCCAACCTCCAGGCGGGGGCTGGGGATCTCCCAGAACTACAACTGACTACAGAGATCAGTTCCTCTGGAGAACATGACTGCTTTGGAGGGTGGGCTGTATGGCATTATTCCCCTCACTGAGGTCCTTCCCTTCCCCAAACCTCGTGCTCCTGAGGTTGCACCCCATATCTTCTGGAATTCCCCAAAGTGGAGTAGGAAACCCTATCTGTTGATGAATTTTTCCTCAGGATGGAAACGTGGAACGATTCTTGGAGTTTATTTATACGGGAGGAATTGTGAGAATGCTTCCAGAGCCCTCTGGCAATTCCATGGTGCACCCTTAGGCTTTGCTGGCATGTCTACGACTTAAAGAACCCTGCAAAGTCCCTGCCCTGCTTCGCCAGGCTTAGAAAGCGCTACGAGGAGGAAGGGGACCCTGGAAAATCCACCATCAACCAGGTTTCTCCCCAGAACTAGTGGTTGTCATCCATCAGTTTGCCTGTGGATATTCAACACACTGTTCATCTATGGCTGAACACATTTGATTTCAGGAGGGGGGAAAGACTGTGCATGTGCAGTCACATACTGCCCTGCCACAGCTGTCTCCATCCCAGCTGTTGTGCTCACCACCAACAGATGAAAGGTACATTGTTAAAGACAAAACAAACAGGAAAAGAAGAAAACAACAACTGAGATGAGATTTACTAAATAGGCACCTCTGCGTCTTTTATGGCAGAAACAGTGTTCATGAATGACTTCTGAGGTGTCTGGATCTGTACAAATATGTACATATGCATCCTCACACTGCATCATGGGAACTGTAGTCCAACCCTGGCCATGTCCACATGATTTTTAAAGAGGATATACCTGGCAGGGTGTTTTATCGCACTGTTCGTGAAATACAATGTTTGTGTTCGAAATCTTAGGGGATAGGAACCTCTAGGTTTGTATCTGGCGATCAAGAAGATTTAGCCTGCCAAATGAGCAGGCACAATAGCAGTCATACACTGCCAGAGATGCTCCCAACTCAGGCCCCGGTCACATGGAAGGTTTTAGCCCGGGAGAGGGACGGATTGGGGGTGCAGCAAACGGGCGCGATCTCACCACAACATCTGGGAAGCGGTGCGCACCCATCCCCGATCCGGCCCTTCCGGCCGAAAACCCGCAGTTTAAAACAACCACCCCCAGAAGTGGACTGAATGCCACATCAAGCGCGGCCGTGGGATTGCCTCCGCGCGCTTTGTCCGGAGCAATCCCAGCTCCCAGCCGAACTGTGCATGCGCACACATGCGCAGTTCGACTGCCTCGCTCCCCTTTCAGTGGCTTCCCCCCGGCATCTGATCGTGCCGGGGAGGAAGTGCGCGGCGGCTCAGGGGATCTATGTGATCCCGCAGCCGCGTGTCTTTTTTGGTGCAGCTTTAAAAAGCCGCACTTTGCTGGTGTTTTTCCCCCCCGTGTGGCAGGGGCCTCAGTTTATTTATGAAGGCAGCACTGCATAACCACAAAGCGTTCGAGTTGGATTCTAAGCAAAAACACTGACGGGACCTAATGAGGGGACTCAGTTTGTCTGTAAAATAGGAATATAGGGTACAGTCCTAAGGACACTTCCCAGAGAGCAAGCCCCATTGACTAACATAGGAATTACTTCTGAGAATTCTTGCAAAGGTTTGCTCCCATAATCACCTAAGTTTGACTGCTAATGACATCCCCATTAAAGTTCTCAGACTCCCTGCCTATAGCAAAGGGATTCTCCAGGGCCACAGAGTCTGAATGTATCTGTGAACAGTAAGAGCACCAATAATGTGAGTGCCAGTGTGGTGCAGTGGTTAAGAGTATCTTCACAAGTACCCTGTGAGGGAGGTAGGCTAAGGTAACATGGTAAGCTTTGTGGCAGAGCTGAGATCCAGACCCCAGACTGTCCAGTACTCTATTCACTCTTGTTTCCCATTGGCTGCCATGCTATAACTTAACACCAGTTCATCATAAGGCATATTTGAAACACATTTGATTGACTTTGGATTTGGCTAAAGCACTATAAGTGCCTCACTCCATTAGACTGTAATGAAATTATTACAAACTGGGGGGAGGGCTACCCGCTCGGGCTAGGGAAATTTTTGGAGATTTGGGGGAAGAACGAAGACAGAGTTTGGGGAGGGAGCTCAACAGGGATGTGAGGTCAGAATCTGCTCTACAAGGCTGCCATTTCCTCCAAAGGAACTGATCTCCGGAGTCTGGAGATAGGGTTGCCAAGTAAAAAAATCCTTGGGAGCGGGGGACTCCCATCCGGTATCCTATGCACGCGCATAGAGTTTCCCCCTCGGATGGTCGACCCCATTGACTAACATAGGAATTACTGCTGAGTATTCTTGCATAGGTTTGCTCCCATTATCACCTAAGTCTGACTGCTAATAAGTAGGCTTGCCAGTTGTCCACATACTGGGCAACCTCCCAACCCTGGTCCCCCCATCCCTTGCCCACGCTCAACCGAGTGATCAATTGTAATTTCAGGAAAACCCTAGGCCCCACTTCGATGTTGGTAACCCTAGATGAGTAGGACCCTCTAAGCAGGCTTGCCAGTTGTCCACAAACTGGGCAACCTCCCAACCGTGGTCCCCCCATCCCTTGCCCACGCTCAACGGAGCAGCAAGCAAAAAAATGAGGGTAGGACAAAGACATTCCACAACACCACTGGTAGGTGAAAAGATGCTACAGGATCCTAGAGCACTGCTTGACATGATGTTGTCACTTCTGGGTTTTCATTTGGGTTTTCACCCGGAAGTGATGCACAATGTCTTTCTTCTCTACGCTCTATCCTAAGGTTGCCACTCTCCAAGTGACACCTGGAGATTTCCCGCTAGTTCCCTGGAGAAAGTGTTTGCTTTGGAGCAAGGACTCTATGGCATTATACTTTGCTGAGGCCTCTACCCTCCCCAGGCTCCACCCCCAAAATCTCCATGTATTTCCCAACCTAGAGCTGGCAACCCTACTCTGTCCCCAATAGTTTCCCAGGGTTCCAGGCAGGCACCTACCATCCCTGTTCATTAGGAATTACCACCGACCCAAATCTCCTTCCAGTGGGCTTCAACAGGCCACTTCTCCCCTCTCCCTCCCTTTAACCAATTCTCTGAGGACCATGAGCATGCTCAGCCCTAATCAGACCTTTTTTTAAAAAATTACAAATTAATATTGACCGGCAGGAGTATTATAAAGCCTTTATCTTATCTGTGGGCAGCCCCATTTCACTGCCTTCCTGATAGGCGCTCAGCAGCAGATTTCAATATTCGTGGGAAGAAGCAAGCAGGAAGCAACAGATCTCAAAGGTCAAGCAGCAGGCCAAAGTTGAATCCGAGCACCATGCCCAGAATCAAGCCGCCCTGGCACGACTGACAAACTCATTTGCCCGCCTGACCTTTCCACAGATGGGATAATGAATTCAGTATGTTCAGAAGCTGACCTAGGGCTGAACTAGAGATTCCTTTTAAAAAAAAAAATACGAACAAGCAAAAACAACCCTGGCTGCTCACGCTTTTGGATGCTCAGCAGAGTGTGGGTGCCATCTCCTAACTACTTTGGCTGCAGACCTCATATTCATTTCTTCATATGCCATGTTGCGCACGTCATTTCTGAGTCTTTTAGAGTCCTCCGCATTCTGGAGGCACTGGCAATCAAGCAGAAACTTCGCGGGCAAGCTGTGAAATCTCTGAAATGAAAATCAATTCCATCTCCATTTCACGGAGACTAATGTGGCATTTACAACATAAACAATCATTTCTGCTGGGCAAGAAAATTAAAAGCTGCACTACATAAAAAGGAACAATGTTTAAAGTTCTAGTGGAAATGAGCGGCTTGCATTGGAAATGATTACCAAGGGAGGAAAGACAGGACTCGTACATCTGAAGGACAGAGATGTAGGGGATCCGCTACACATCTGCTGTTTATGCGCACAGACATGGGGCCGCTTATGAGACCACCGAATTCCAGGGAACCAGTTTTCCAGGAACACAGAAATCTTTCATCATAAGGTGTCACTCAGTGTATTCCAAGACGTTCTTTGTTTATTTCCTGGATAGATATGTATGTGTTTCAACAATGTGAGTCGGGTTGGTGACAACTGTGAAAATATTGACTGATCAATATCTCTCCCCACCACTACTCAATTGGGTGACTGGGGAAAGGGGGTCAGTCAACAACACCAGTGACATTACTTCGGACATGCAATGTTCCCTCTAAGCTGAGTTAGTGTGAGCTAGCTCACGGTTTTTGAGCCTCTGGGTCACACATTTTTGTATTCGCTCAGGAAGGAGGGCTCCAGAGCAAACCAATGTATGCAGTAGCCAAATCACCTGCTCACAACGTTAATGCCAGTCGCTCACAAAGTAGAATTTTTGCTCACAAGACTCAACAGCTTAGAGGGAGCATGGCTCAGGAGTGACATCATCACACTGGGCACGGGTCTAGCATTTGCCCAAAATTCTATGATTAAACAGTAGTTTTGAGTGAACACTAGAGCGTCTCCCCCTACACAATGGCATTTCTGGATTGTGCTGGAAGTGGTGTCACTAGGTTGTCAGCTAGGCTCCTCCCATGGAAGTCGCCCATCAGTTACCAGCCTTAATCTGGCAACTTTAGCAGGTCTATAGCCAACAGGAACTTTTATCATAAGCACAAAGTGATGTCAGGAGTATACCTTGAACTAAGCTGACTGCTAGCAGGAGAGTGGAAAGTAAAAACTGCCCTTGCTAAGGGACTGAATTCCTAGTATGGCAAGGCATCATCCCAATGCTCAATGGTCCTCACTTGCCCTCAGGTGTACCACAATCTGATGCTATCCTTTTCATGTGGCAATCCCAGACAGGGTGGGCTAAGCATTGGGACTAACTCATCAGAAGGTTGACGTAGCAGCCACAGTGGCTGGAGGAATGGCACCGGCAGCCACAGGAAATGGGAATGCAAACGTTTTGCACACATATACGGGGTGTGGGGGTGGATTTTACAGCAAAAATTGAAACTGGAAAATATTCAGTAAGGACATTATACACTGTGAAGGAAAATTACGCTCCGTAGATGAGGAAAGAGAAATACGATTCCTCAATTTTCCGGTGACTGTGCAACCACATCTCTCGGGGCATTGTTGGTTCACAAATAATACTGAAATCACTATTCAAGATGGTGATTTACCTTGATCAGAGCAGTAATTTATGACGATCCCCCCCCACTCCAAACCGTGCCACAAAGTATCCTGATCATTGCCAACCACCCACTCCCTTCTTTGCATGTAAAATAAAGAGAGATGCGCACCACAAATTGGCACGGCGCAGTCCAAAAAAACGCTAATCAGCAGCAAACATCTAAATTGTGGCTCAGAGAAAGCCAGCGTGATAAGGTGAGGAGACATCGTTGCCGCATGCAGAACTATTATTTACCCATGTCAAAAATAACTATCCTATTTACATAACGGTTAGGACTGCATGACAGCTCTTTCTGGGAAACCTGCTTCCACTGTAGAGCAAGAAGTGGGGGGCGGGGGGGAGGAATATGTAATTTGAATAACCGGGGAGTTTTAAGTGGCACCACACAGAACCTCTTGACCTTCCAGGGTCCCCACTTCATTATTAATACATTGGATACTGAGCCAAAATAAAAGGAAGCTTGAAAGGGGGGGATTTCAAAAGATATATTTTAGTGCTCTTGTGATGTATTCTCTTTCTGAGCTATATTATCAGTGCTAATCGCTAATGGTGCCTTTAGATGATTGTGCTGAACTTGATTACTATGGCTGTTATGGTAGA
>NW_015165255.1:152965-256823 GCF_001447785.1 Gekko japonicus
GAGGAGGAGGAGGAGGAGGAGGAGGAGGTTGGATTTATACCCTGCCCTTCACTTCGAGTCTCAGAGCGGCCTTCCTCTCTCCACACCCTGTGAGGTACGTGGGGCTGAGAGAGCTCTGACAGAAACTGCCCTTTCAAGGACAGCTCTTGTCTGAACTATGGCTTGCCCAAAGTCATCCAGCAGCTGCAAGTGGAGGAGTGGGGAATCAAACCTGGTTCTCCCAGATCAGAGTCCACACACTTAACCACTACACCAAACAACAGGAATTTCAGGAGTCAACCTTGATCCTGTACTGCCTCCCTTTTAGTTTAAGAGAAAGAAGAGGAGAAGAAGAGATTGGATTTATACCCCTCCCTTCACTACCCAAAGGAGTCTCAGACTGGCTTACAAACTCCTTTCCCTTCCCCTCCCCACAACAGACACCCTGTGAGGTGGGTGGGGCTGAGAGAGCTCTGACAGAAACTGCTCTTTTTCAAGAACAGCTGTGCCAGAACTAGGCTTGCCCAAGGTCATCCAGTCAGGTGCAAGTGGAGGAATGGGGGAATCAAACCCGATTCTCCCAGGTTAGAGTATGTGCACTTAACCACTACACCAAACTACAACAGAAACACTGGCCAGAAGGGGGACTTATCAGGAGAGAGAGGAAGATCCAGGCAATGTTCCCATTGGTCTGATGACATCACTTCTGGAGTACACAGGAAGTGCTATCATCACACAAGTGATGTCCAGATAACATTGGACAAAAACTCTATGGTAAAAGGCTTTTTTTTACCATAAAGTTTTTGTCCAAATACCAGAGTGTCACTGAGACATCACAGCTCGATGATGTCACTGCTTGTGTGTGCCAGGAGTAATGAACCCACATCGCCTAGGCCTTCCTCTCTCTCCTGGCAAGTCTTCCTCCATCTCCTGCCAGTTGCCAGGAAGGTATTGACAACCCTATGGCAAGTTTTGGTAGAAAGCTGGCTAACAATTTTATGTAAAAAGAAAAGAAGAAATGCAAATATTCCACACCTGAATCCTGCATCTCTCTTTCAATTGCACCTGTCATGTCCCAATTATGAGCCCTGAATTCTGTGAAGCCCCTTATTTGTAGGTGATGCTAATTGTGTCACAGAACACAATCACTAGGAAGGGGGTTTGGTTTATACAGCAAAAAACTGCCTTCAGCCACATTCTGGAGACTTGTGAGGCCCTTGAGAACCCACAATCTGTCCTTCCCTAGTTTAACACAGGCCTGCACAAGACCCAGGCAATGCACCCCTATGGATTTGTGGCCTGGCGTCCTGGCAAGACTTTAATAATGCCTTGCAGAACATGTTCCCAACACAGGTAAATTATTGATCGGCAAAACACTTGCAAGTGGCAAATGGCCCCTGGACTTCCCACAGTGGCTAGCATTCAACCTAAACTACACAGATTCTCTCCTGTTGGTTCAGAGTTTAACAGCATTTTGTCTCGGGAAGCTCCTGATGGGAGAGCAATTTTGCAATGTGCCATGGTAACAGAACGCAGCTCCAGACCTTCAAGGGCAAGAGACAATGGGAAATCTGTGCATTGCCAGTGTGTCCTGGCCGTACCTGCTTTTAGCAGCCTGAGACCAGCAGGAGAACACAGTTTGCCCATTCACTTTCCTTGCTTTGACTGTCCAGGGATTGAGTTGCAAAGCGAGATTTCCTGTTCCTACCGCTGTGTTGTAAGGAACAAGGGAGTCTTGCAAAAGCCAAAAAGGACAAAAGTAAAATCAAATGTTTAGGACTTTGTACTGGAAGCTTCAACCAGGGGCTTTCAGAAACCAGAACATGCATGCCAAATCCATGTGTAAACCAGCAATTAATTAGAACTACTACAGAATTCTACTTGGCTCCAACTCTAGAAGCAAATTTGGAGGTTCCTGGTTAAAAAAAGAAGAAATCTGGGGAAAGTTAAGCAAAGCAAAAAGTGAGTTACTAAATGTAGGGCGATGTCTCTTGGAGGTCCTTTACATTCATTCATGGGACGCATAAAGAATGTTTAATGCACACTGTTAATCAGGATGCATTACAGGTGAGTGAGATGGGGAGTGGTGGAAGAGCACATGCTTTGTGAGCAGAAGGTCCCAGGTCCTTGCCATCCATAGATAAAGGCGCCAAAGCCTGATGAACAAGAAGAACTTTCCTGTATAATGAATAGAGTTGTCAGGTCCAGGTTGGGAAATACCTGGAGTTTTGGGTCATGGAGCCTGAGCAGGGTGGGGTCTGGGGAGGGGAGGGACTTCAAGTGGGGTAGAATGCCACAGAGTCCACCTTCCAAAGTGGCCATTTTCTCCAAGGGAACTGATCTCTGTCACCTGCAGAACAGTCGGAACCCCAGGAGATCTCCAGCCACCACCTGGAGGATGGCAACACTATGGATATGCCCAGGGGTTGTTTCATAGAAAAAGAGCTAGGGGAACTCATTAGCATAATTAATTAGCATATGCCACACACCCTGACATCACCGGAAGTGTGTCATAAGGCCACACCCACCACTCAGTTAGTCTTAGTCTTAAAGGTTACTCTTAAAGGTGCTATTTGTTAGTCTTAAAGGTGCTATTTGAACTCTTGGACTATTTTGCAGCAACAGACTAACACAGCTAATTCCTCTGAATCTAAACCCACCCCTCAGGCTCCACCCCCCAAATCTCTATCTGATGGCACATGTGGGGGAAAACAAGCAAACCACCCATGTCAGGTAAAAAGGTTTGGTAATAGAGGAAGTACAAAATATGTGGCTATTCACATTCCAGTTACCAGGAGGCAGGCAGGGGTGGGGAGAGGTGGGGAGGAAGCAACTTACCCTCCCTCTTCTCCTGCCTCCTCCTGGCTGAATGAGGGCCGGAAGCGGGGCAACCAGAAGTGGGGGGCAGGGCTTCGTTGTGTGCCCCGCCCCCCGCACCTCACCTGGGGGAACCGCGATCCCCCCCCCAATCGACCTCTGGATATCCCTATCTCATGTATGCTATGATTCTGCTGTGCACACAACATTAGCACACTGGTAGAGCATCTGCTAGGAAAAGGTGGCATGGCATAGCTTGATCTCGTCAGATCTCAGAAGCTAAACCAGGGCAGTACTTGGATGGGAGACTACCAAGGAAGACTCTGCAGAGGAAGGCAATGGCAAACCAACTCTGCCTCTCACTTGCTTTGACAGCCCCTCGCTGGGGTTGCCATACATTGGTTGTGACTTAACAGCACATACATAGACAGAATCCTGCTGCAACGCAGAGCCTTTATGCTAGCCAGATTTAATGTTTTTCCCTCATCTTGGGTCTCAGGTAGATACAGAGGTATCCCAAAATGTGACAGAATTTGCAGTTCTTCGCTCAGAGAATCCAACACTTTAGACCATATTCTGTTACGCTGCCCCCTCCACTCACATTTTCGACTACTTCTGATTAAACCTTTACTGTCTAAGATCAATTCTGATAATGCAATTAGGTTTTTCCTAGCGGATAAGTCACCAGAAGTTAATGTACAGATTGCTGATTTTTTGTCTAAGATTTTAGTAGCAAGGAACTATTCTTAATAGTGGTGTTTTAAGACCTACAGATGCAATTTCACCTTGATGAATTTTTATCTTACTGATTTTTATATGCCAATAAAGGTTCTGTCTGTCTGACACAGACAGAATGTCCGACAGGCCTAGGTGTGCTAAATTTGCAACCATTAAACAACCGATGGGATGCATGAAAGACTGGACGGATAAGGATCTTTCCTGCCAGCAACATGTTTAAATCAGGCCTGAGAAAGTGGGTGACAGGAAAAACTTTGCTCTGCTTGAGACCCTGGAGAGTGATACTGAGCTAGACCGACCAATGGATGAGTCACTTTAAGGCGTACCCAGATGTCGTTCAAAAAATAAGTTGTGCTTTTCTAATTACTGGTTGTTCTGTCGGGAGTCTGATGCTGAAGACATCTCTCTGCTTGCGGCGACTCAAGTCTACAGGGGCCACTGCGTTTCCCCTCAACTGACATTTTATGGCCACGGGAGGTAGAGATAGATGAGGAATTCTGAACAAAGTTAAAAGAAGTCTGAACAAATGGAAGAGAAGGCGTCTGCACATCTCTCATTTGAACTCGTGCTGTCGTCATTTAAGAAGCGTTCTCTCATTATTTGAAAAGATAAGCATGATTTCCTTTTTTCATGTTCAGAATATCAACACAAAATCAGATACAACTCCCAGAGAACAATAATGGTAGGGGGAAGCCAATAATGTGAGAATAACTACCTGAATAGCCCAGGCTAGCCTGATCTCATCAGATCTCAGAAGCTAAGCAGGGTTGAGAATACCAGGTTGCTACACAGAGACACATAATGGCAAACCAACTCTGAATGTCTCTTGCCTTGAAAACCCAAAGGGTCACCATAAGAAAGTCAGCTGTGACTGGATGGGACCTTCCACCACTGCCAAAAATTACTTCGTTACTAAAGACAAAATTACCTAGTTCCCTTCCTCGAACGCAATGACCTGGCAACAGTGATTCACACAGTGGTCACCTCAAGATTGGATTACTGGAGGTGGGAGGTGGTGGATGCTCCTTCACTGGACATTTTCAAGTGGAGGCTGGACGACCATCTTTTGGGTATGTTGTAGGGCTATCTTTCGGCTATGCTCCTGCAGAGTGCAGGGGGTTGGACTAGATGACCTGCAAGGTCCCTTCCAACTCTAACATTCTATGATTCTATGATACTGCAATGCTCTCTACGTGGGGCTGCTGTTGTTCCAAATCCAGAAGCTGCAGCTAGTGCAGAATGCAGCAGCCAGGCTGTTGTTAGGCCTCCCTATGTGGGAGCACATCCAGCCTGCGCTAAAAGCACCGCACTGGCTGCCTACAGCATACCGGATTCGGTTCAAGGTGCTATATGGTCAGGGGCCTACATGCCTAAGGGACCACCTTTCCCCACATATTCCCCAGAAAGCATTACGATCAGGGTCCCAAAACCGTCTGGCCCTTCCGGGCCCCAGAGAAGCCAGGCTGGCTGTGACGAGAGCCAGGGCCTTCTCAGTGGGGGCTCCATACTGGTGGAACGAGCTCCTGGATGACATCAGGGCCCTGCGGGACGTTTTACAGTTCCGCAAGGCCTGCAAGATGGAGCTCTTCCACTAGGCCTTTGATTAGGGAGCCGCACTACATAAAGTGAGGCCCTGTCCCCTTCCCCTGCATTAACATCAATATTAATACCACCATTAACAGTCTGCTACAACCCAGACTATGACTCTAGCTGACTGCATACTTGTGAATGCTGCTCATGGTCGCCATTGTAATATTAGCTGTACTAGCACTTTATATCTTGTTACGTTCACGATTATACTGTTGTGATGTTATGAATGTTCTTGCTTTAGTTGCTTGATACAGTCTTTGTAAGCCATCCTGAGACTGCTTTGCAGAGAGGGTGGGATGTAAGTCCAATAAATAAATAAATGCTCATCCACAGGGGAATGGTAGAGTGTGTTGTTGGGTAACTGTCAAATCTAATAAGCTTGGTGCAGTTTCAGAAGGTAGCTCTATTGGTCTGCATTAGAACAACCAGATCTGAGTCCAGCAGCCACCTTAGAGACCAACAAGCTTTTTAGAGATATAAGCTTTCGAGAGTCAAATCTCCCTTCATCAGATACAGTATCCAGATGTCATTAACAAACCAGGGATAGTCTCTGATGCAAACGAGACAGGAAGTCCTCCAGTTTACACCCTTGTTTTCCTCCACCGTCTCCTTGTCTGTTATGCCAAGAACAGAGACTCCCTGGTTCAGAACTCACCGGTCAGGTGCTTTTACAAATCGTGCCTCAGTTCTTAGCTACAAACCAGGATGATAAACCATGATTTAATTCTTTTGTTTGTTTGTTTGTGTTTTTCATCTGTGCGTGTGCATGCGAGTGTGTGTGCACCTGAAAGTCACGGCAGCCTCTGGGGACTGACTAACCCCTACTGGGGGCCTGGAGGATATTCAGAGAGGTGGTTGAATAAAGCCTGTCCCTGTCCCCCGACTGTTGGTATTTCAAGGAGGTCTCCCATCCAAGTACTTGCCAGAGTCAACCCTGCTTAGCTTCTGAGATCTGACGAGATCGGGCTTGCCTGAGCTATTCAGGTCAGGGCAACCGTGATTTAATTCTTGTTTACAACCCCTGGTTGGCAGGCAAGAAAGATAACCACGATTTGTTGAAGCGCCCAAATCAGATGTAGCAACAAACTGCGGCTAGGTCTATGGGAACCTTCAGTTTCTGTATAATGTACCGGAGGACAGGGGCGGGGGGGATATACAGTCCCAAGGACTTCTGAGGTTTGGTTGTTGCAAAGCCAGGGCATATGTCTGAGAGCACTCCCCAGAATCGCCTGCAATGCTCAGAGTTCTGAGCATTCTCCGCAGACATGTTAATAGGGGAAAGTGTCCCTGAAGGTAGAATGTTTGAAAACCCTAGCTGTATGGGGGTGGGAGATTTTATGGCATAGAACAGAAGTTTTCTATCCTCATTAGACCATTTAATAGAAAAAGCCATATGTGCTTGGCTCATGCTCAGGGAAGAAGAAAGGGCTCTAATACAGCGAACAAGCCAAGTGCAGACTCTTCAGAGTGTTTTGATAGCACGCCCTGTCAAAACTTTTTGAAATACTATATAAGTCTGTATTTCCCTAAAGCCTCGAGAGCTCATTTTTGAATTTAGATGTCATAAATTTGTATATTTTATGCCCATACACCAATGTCTCACTCCCCAAATGCTAATATTTCCAGCATTTTGGAATTCATTACACATACTAACCAAGTGATGAGATCTAGTTCCCAGGACACACAGACAGCGGTGTGCCTACCCAACAGAGCTCCGCTGTTACCACTCGAATCTGGAGCAGGCTAGCAACTTATCGCAAATGAATGAAAATAAACCGAGCCACAGTAACCCACCTACTCTCCAATTCTGCACGTTCACTGATTAGGGTTGCTCATTCCATATGTAAGCAAGCATGTCTTTACACAGCAAAGCAAGAAATCAATGGATGGCCCTCATTGCTCTGAACTATTCAAGACTATAGCCAGATTTCCTGGGGCCAAACTCTCCCCAACCAACCAATTTGCATTCTAAATGGAGAAGGGAAGAGAGACATCAGAATCACAAAGATCCAGCCTCTGAGCTGAAGAAGTTGAGTATCCCTCTGGCCATGGTCACACGGTCATTTTGGTTGGGTTTCACCGCTGTTCCCTCTCGCATTTAAAATTGCTGATCAGACGGCCGTACCCATCTCTCACACCGAAGTGGGCTCACTCGTGCAATCCTCCCGGTTCCCTAGTGAGTTTTCCTACACCTGGAAAATCAAGTACTTTCTGGATATTTGCGCTTTGAATCCATGATTTTGCCGATCTGGACAGCTGTCTCTCACAATGATCATGATTAGGTCATCTGAACGTCCTTTTTGCAATTTTTTTTACAAGCTTCCATCGTTGTGCATATGAACAACAACCCTACACTGAATAGACTCAATGTATAAACTTTTTGGGCAGGAACGCACAGGAACGGAGTTCCGGCTGGCTCCCAAGTTGGCCACGCCCAGCAGGAACCTATTAGCATAATAGGCCACACCCAACCGCAGAAACTCATTAGGATTGGCTACATTAGGGGTGTGTGGCCTAACATGCAAAGGAGTTCCTGCTACAAAAAAAGGCCCTGGGTTTTGACAACAAACAAGGTAAACAGAATAAGAAGCAAAAGGTGGGTGTGGCTGGATAACCACACTTCTGGTAACATGTGGGTGCGGCCCAATGTGCTAATGAGCTGTGCTGTCAGGGGTGTGGCCCAATATGCTAATGAGTTTCTGCTGTTGGGTGTGGCTTATTATGCTAATGAGTTCCTGCTGGGTTTTTTTCTACAAAAAGAGCCCTGCAAGTGCACATATAGACCACAGCACTCAGTTGTATGTCGCTGGTTAATTTTGTTTGCTGGGGGGGGGGGACCTGCAAGAACAAGGGAGTACAGTGAGTCCCAGTGGGAGTAGTAATTCGGCTATGTGCACAAAGCCATTCAAAAAAAAAAAAAAAAAAAAACAAGCTGTGCCCCCCAAGCGGTGGCACGGCTATCTGAACAGTGCCCGAAGCCTCGTTGCGTGATGCAGGCACTTCAGGGAGGGATGTGTGGTCATCCCAACCCAAAAAGAAATATTCCCGATCAAATCTATAGTGGGAACAAATCGGGATAAGCTTGCCGTGGGACCACAGCCTCTGTAGAGTTACTCCTGATATCTTCAAATCCCTCACTATGCTTACAGTTGCAATAGCTAGGCTTGCCATGCTACCGGCTAAGGCAGGAAGACTACCACCGGCAAACCCTGTGGCCTGCTGCCACTCCAAGCAGGAGAATTGGGGGGTGGGGGGGAAGCAGAGGGTTTTCTGGATTCCTAGAGCTACCCATCGTCACGTCCAGTTTTTACCTGGAAGTGACATAGTGATGTCGGTGATGTCACTGCTGCTGCACACTTTATAAAAGCACACCACAAAACCAATTAAACCCAAAACTACAATACATATATAAAAACACAGAATTGCTAATTAAAACTTAAGGGAGGAAGGAGGGATCGCTGAAGGGACGCCAAATGCAGAGAAAGGCTTAATGTGCTGCCAGAAGACTGTGATAGAATGGGACAGACCAATATCCCTGGGGAGGGGGGGCACTGCTTGCGGAGGACAGGGGAGGGCAGGGACCTCAGCGGGGTACAACGCCATACAGTCCACCCTCCAAAGCATCAATATGTCCAGGAGAACTGATCTCTGTACTCTGGAGTTGAGCTGTAATTCCAGGAGATCCCCAGGTCCCACCGGGAGGCTGGCATCCCTACCTACTCACCCCCCATTTCTGTCCCCTGCCCTTCTGCTGGTTGCCCTAATAATAGATAATGGGGAGTTTTCTTTTTAGCCAAAATGTTTGCATTTAAAAAAAAACAATCTTGCATTGCTTAACTGCAAAATAAAACTATTACTTTGTTTGGGGGGGGGGGATCTGAGGAGACAAAAGTGTGCTTCTGGTCTTGTGCTCTACCCTCCAGCTTCCATCCTGCCTACTCCCCTGTGACAACAAATAGCGAAATTGTATTAAGGAATTCATAGCGAGCAGTCTTGACTATGAGCCAAAGTAATGACTGGGAATGCATTTATGAAAGAAGCTCTTTAGCCCAGCATGCAGAGACACAATGGGACTCGATATGAATTTTCTAAAGGTTTGACCTCATCCTTGATGTTTATGGCTGCCACCTTAAAAGGTTTCCCTGATCCTTAAGCCAACAGAACTCGCTCAGATAGCAGCGGGCACGGACAGCTGTCTACGGCTTTATGACACCCAGAAGGCAGATAGCACAAGTTAATGTATTGATTGATGGCGTCCGAAGATAGCATTGCCGAGAAAGGGGGGAGAATCAATTTGTATCAGCCTGAGGGAAGACTAGTCAAGTATATGTATGGATTTATGAAGCTAAGAGTATATTAACTCAGGAACTCCGTGGGGTTAGACGTGGGAGCCGGGATGGGGAGACAATGTACACAAAGCTGCACAGAGTGCAGAAACAAGAAACCGACTCTTCTGAGGTCAGGTGACAATTTCCCAAGGATCAAGATAGCGACCAGGATCCGAATGCCAAATGATTTCTGCCACACTGCTCAAGGCTTATCCTTCTTTCACCCCTGGATCTGACCAAACTAATGAACATCATGGATGAAGTCCACATTGCCTCTTGGGTGGACTATGATGTGACCCCCAAGCTGTTGGGAGTCATTCTGGTATATTTAACCCTGGGATGCAAAAAGAATCCCTTGCTTTTTAAACTCATCTCTAACTTTTCCTCAAACTGAATGTAATGGTTGGGTTCAGAATTAACACAAAACCGTGTTTTTTTACAACTATGGTTAGTTTTGGGGACCCAAGTTTTGGCTCACTGGTCATTGTGCTAATCCTAGTTGCTTGAACAAATGCCTGCTCAGATGCCTTCGCTCTTCCCCTACCTCCCCTATAAAGACCTGGATGGTCTCCTGGCCTTCTTTGCAGCAGAAGCAACACTGGGGAACAAGCCAGGTTTGAGCCAACATGACTGCATTCGTACTGCGTGCAAAACCATAGTTCAAACTAACCAGGGTTAATAAAATCAACTTCAGACCATGACCTGAGATCCTGACTTAATGTACCCTTACTTACCATAGCTAACAGAGTGTGGACAATCATACTAAGTAGCTTGGCGTATGTCTGAGCTGAGCCAGTATGCAGTTTGGTTTTCATTAATTTGTCATTTGACACTAAACTGCTCATCATCACCAGAAGGATAACAGTGGCCATTCCAGTTGTTAACCTCCCCAAATAGTTCCTTCCATGGGCATTTTACCTAGCATTTGAGTATACAGAATCCTACTCAAGTCCCTGTAGGGTTGCCAGGTCAGTGATGTCAACACGCCACACATGTTGTGCAGGGGACGCTCTAGCATTTTGGGGGGGAACCTCTATGGTCACCATAGAGTTTTTACTCAAATGCTAGAGCTTCTTCCACATGATGTGCCTGGTGGTGATGTCATTGCATGCGATGGGGCTCTTTGGATGATGTACATCTGCTCAGGATTGCTCTCAGACTACCCGGTGCCATGGGACCTGGTAGTCTGAGAGCAATCCTGAGCACATGGATAAACTCCTGCTCTCAAGAAACTGAGGAGAGGTAGGAAAAAACATCTGGAAAATGGACTCCATAGTGATGGTTTAAGAATTTCCCGATATTTACCCATAATGGAAGGTTCCGAGAGTATCTCCTGGATGTGATAGCACATCACCCTCCCCAAAACTCCACCCATCCGACGCATTGCTCTCAAAATCTCCCAGCATTTGCCAAGGCAGTGCTGGCGACTCTTGCCTTTTGAGTTCTGTTCTACTTGCATTTCAAAATATGTATGGCACCACTACACTGGAATAATGTCTGTATTTCCTCCTGTTTTGTACTCCTGTCTATAGCATCTGTTAATTACTATACTCTAGCAAACAGCCCTGATGTTATTTTAATAGTAATAATAAAAAACAGATTTACATGGGGAAGAAGTCAAGGTTGCAGCCTAATTGTTCTCAGTGGAGACTCTACAGGCCTCATCATTGACTTTCCTGAGGCAAAATGGAAATGTGACAGAATATCCATCAGCTATATTAGCCTGGAGTGTCAGGAGACCCCATGTCAGGGCTTGAACCGAGAACATTCGGCATTGGTTCTCCGCTCCTTGCACCACCTGTTGAAGAAACTACAGGTAGTTCTAGCCAGGATACTAACATCATGGACCAAAATCCTCCTTGTCCCCCCAAAATTAGAGATCTCTGACAGCCAACCCTCTGCGTCTCCTTGCTATGAAACTCCACCGTGCTCCCTGATAGTTTGACCAAATTGATACTGAGGGCTGCCTGTTGGTGCCTCCACTCTGTTGCCAGTCTGCCAGCAGGCTTACCCATTGTTTGCCCTAGTTCCAATATTTGCCACTTTGTCAGCAGGGAGGGGTGACTTTGCCAGCATTCAGACTGGTGTATGACTTAACATCAAATAAGGCTCCAAATATTTCTCAAATATACAATAGTATTCAATACATTAAATACAAGAAATTAAAAAAAATACAAGAGATAGGCTGGGGATTTAAAGCAATACCTAACATTTACTATTTAACACTACCAAAAGAAAGACTTCACAAATTCAAATTTCAATGGACTGATAAATGATCTTCAAATGTCCATAAGGCAAGTGCATCCACTTCTTTAGACTTAAGATAAACAATGTAAAGTACGCTGCAATCAGCAAGTAGATCCAGTCCTTAGGACTTGAGACAAACAATAAGAAATAAGCTGCAGTCAACTCATCTTCCAGATTATTCAATGAGTTTTTGTTCCCTTCATCAGGACTGCACATCAACAGGAACTTCCAAAGAGACACAGCAACAGGAACTTCTCAGCCAATAATGCCTCCAAACTGTCTTATTGTACAGCAATGTCTCTAAAGTAAAATTGTATACAAGGCATGTAAGCATCAAGATTGCCTTGCCAATAAAATTTGAGTAGGGCAGCCAGTAGCTAAGCATGCTTCAAAGTCACCAGCAAGAATTCGGTGGGTTTCTAGTGATTTACTCAATGCTTTGTCTTACCTCCACAGAACAAGGCAGGGACAGCTCTGGCGTCTGAAGTGAAACACCCTCTTTGATTACGGCAATTGCTGCAACTGCATGAGACTGCCCCAGCATCTGTGCATCGAGATACCTTCCAAACCGAGTGAATGCAGATGGACAGCTGAGTAGTGACTGATTGTGGTGAGACATGCCAAGGCATGATTCCTGTGGTATAATGCCACAGAACAGCAGAGGGTAGGGTTGCCAGCTCCGGGTTGGAAAATACCTGGAGATTTCGGAGGTGGAGCCTGAAGAGGGTGGGGTTTGGCGAGGGGAGGGACTTCAGTGGGGTATAATGCCATACACTCCAACTTCCAAAGTGGCTATTTTCTCCAGGGATACTGATCTCTGTCACCTGGAGATCCGTTGTAATAGCGGGAGATCTCCAGCCACCACCTGGAGGTTGTAGCACAAAAACACAACACTGAGGCTGTTGCACTGTGTCAAGAAATACAAATGGATCTGTGAAGTCCAAAAGATAGCCTTGTTGAAAATGTGTAGTATACACAGCTAACATCTCAGCTAACATCTAATGCATTCATACCAATTGAATACGGTCCACACAGGACTCCTTAGATAAATTCCAAAAACTTCACTGTGTTGCCATTATGTTTATACTACCTGGAGGTTGGCAACCTTGGCAGAGGGGCTGCATCTCACCAACTCTGGGGGGGCAGTTACTACTCAGGGCAGCATTCCATTATGAGATTTGAGCAAGGCTGGTAAGGATAGGGCATTTGGGAGGAGATTAATTTATAGGGTTGCCATAAATCGGAAGTCACTTGACAGCCCTTAACACCTGAGACAAATCAGAGCTCCTGGTGCTTCCTACCTGTAATGCTGATGTGAAGATGGGCATTTAAAGGTCAAACTAGGCAGGTGAAGGGGAGATGTTAAGCATTTTTTCTTATTGCTAACTCCCTACGTATCGGGATAGATCAAGATGGGTCGCCGTGTTAGTCTGTAGCAGTAGAAAAGAGTAAGAGTCCAGTAGCACTTAAAAGACCAACAAAATTTGTGGCAGGGGATGAGCTTTCATGAGGCACTGCAGTGACTCACAAAAGCTCATAAAGGGTAAAAGGTAAAGGTTCCCTTGCTCGAAAGCAAGTCGAATCCGACTCTAGGGTTGCGGTGCTCATCTCCGTTTCAAAGCCGAAGAGCCAGCGCTGTCCAAAGACATTTCCGTAGTCATTTGGCCAGTATGACTAAACACCAAGGCGCACGGAACGCTGTTACCTTCCCACTGAAGTGGTCCCTATTTATCTTCTTGCAATTTCTTGCTTTCAAACTGCAAGTTTGTCAGGAGCTGGAACTAGAGATGGGAGCTCACTCCGTCATGCGGCATCTCAGGTCTCGAACTGCTGAACTACCGACCTTCTACAGTCTGCAGTTCAGCATCTTAACCACTTGAGCCACTGCACCCTACCACAATTTTTTTTAGTCTTTAAAGTGCAACTGGACTCTTACTCTTACCAACCTATGTATTCCTTTTTCCCCCTCCCAGTTTTCTAAGGTCAGAAATAAGCTTGATTGAAAGTGTGGTTAAACTAAGCCATTCCCCACTTCTCTCCTGTCAATCACCTCTCCCCATAACAATCTCCTCTCACCCTCACCTGCCAAACATTGCTGACCAGCAAATAGTTCAGAAATACACGCTGGCTAAGGTAGCGTGCTGTTCCACTCTCACTGACCAGGTATCAACAGATTATTTATTTGTTTACTTCATTTCTCCCCAATGGAGGCATGGCTTACATTGTTCCCCTCACCTCCATTTCCTCTTTACAACAAACCTGTGAAGTAGGTCACTGAGCAAGCTTCCAAGGCAGAGTGGGAATCTGGGTCTCCCCGATCCTAGTCTGATCCTCTGACAGCTACACCACACTGGTTCTCGCGTCCATAAAACAACCATCCCAGACTAAACTTTCACACCCTCCAACATCATCGAAAGCAGAAGACTTTTCAAAGTAGGCAGTTCATATTGAGATACAGGGCACTGAGCTGTTGAGTCTTCTATAGCTGTTTGGTTTGATGTACCAATCCAAGTGTCATAAGAGCACATGGTACATGTGACTCTCCCAAAATGCACAGTTGCCATTTTGTGTGAATGGGATAACCTACATTTTTAAATCTATGTGTGTGCATCTTTGGTACATGCAAGCACATGCCCTCAAAAAATCCATTCATGTGGACCAAAGCTACAACATATGTGCGTATTGTTCACACAAAATGGCGGCTCTGTGCACCTGGAGGATCACAGGTAGTGAATGGTCTCATTATTCATGGCTTGTGCACCAAAAGCAAACATCTGAAAAGGCCTCTTGTGGATGTGTGAATCAGCCCTTTGTCGGTTCTCTAGCAGAGGTGAGGTATTAGGAGAACTCCTTTTGTGCTTCCCTTAACAGTTCAGTGAATCCTCTCAGTGCTCAAGAATTACTGAAGGGCAAAGCAGGAGGAAAGAGAGAGAGAGACACCAAGGTAACCAGGCTTATGGGACGGCAGCATGAAAAAATAAAGCACATATAAAAAGGTGAGATAGAGGGTCAGGGACACCATCCATCTGTGTCCCTGCAGTACAGGGCATCACTAGGCCAGCACAGATTTCAGCCAACAGAAAAGCAGAAGGTTTCGGCAGGAGCCAGTGGCTTGGACAAATAGACACGGCTCAAGGTTTTAACCTCGAAAGGAGCCCATAATGTTTTCCCTGCACCATTTGACCTGAGCCCATTAATACAATCATAGACTGCTCTCTCACTTTCCAAATAGCTAGGTATCACTGAATCTGGACGATGCCCTTGGCTAATACACAGACCAGACACAAACAATGGAGACCTATGCTAAGCTGTGCCTTCATGGATAGATCATGTTTCCATTTTAAACAGAAAAAATAAAAGAAACCCTGGATGTGGTGTAACTTTTGCTCGTTTCTCACTGAAAGCTGGCTCACACATTAATTCAGCTGATGGTCCTCTCCCCACAGTGGCACACTATGTGACTACGCACCTCCCTCTACCGCATAATATAACCTGTATGAACACTTCACAGAAAGGCCTTAACAGATTAGATCAAGTGCATGTGGGGACACACATTTATTTCACCACTATGGAAAGTGGACTGCCAAATGGGTGTGGATCTGAACCAGCCCTTGGAAAGGGATGAAAGAAGATAACAGCATGTCTCTTGAATGGATTGGATTTAGTTTACCCAAGCTGAACCCATGTATGTGGATGGTGACATGCAACCAGAAATATGAATTAATAGTCTCACCTGAGATTCTCAGCAGAGTGTATGACTGAGTCCCTGTGGCTCTCATTGCAGAAAGTCCTCATTTGGAGCAGGAACTGGACAGTGCAGAGAAACCACAAGAGCTCTCTAGAAATAATCATGTTCACCAGAAACAACTCTATATTTTAGTGAGCTCTTGGTGATATGTCCTCAGTGAGCTCCCCTCCTTTTTGATGGCCTCCACTGTGGGTATGGTTGCCAGGTTCTCCCTGGCCACTGGCGGGGGATGGGAGGTAGGGTGGCCAGATCCAGGTTGGGAAACTACTGGAGATCTGGGGATGGAGCCTGGGGTGGCCGTAGAGTCCAAAGCATCCATTTTCTCCATGGGAACTGGTCTCTGTAGTCTGGAGACAAGCTGTAATTCTGGGGGATCCCCAGGTCCTACCTGGAGGTTTGCATCTCTAATTGTGAGTAGGTGGGTATCAGGGTTGCCAAGTCCCTCCTGGCAACCAGTAGGGGATGGTGACTTACTGGGAGCAGCAGGGAGGCCCATCCTACTACAGCAATGTGTCTATGTCACTGCCCACATGACCTGGACACCTTCTAGGACACCTAGGTAACACTCTGGTATGTGGACAAAACTCTGTGGTAAATTTGGCTTCTACCATAGAGGTTTTTTGCCCAAATACCCTGATGCCCTGGAAGTGATAGTGTCACTTCTGGGTCATGTGGGCAGTTATGTAGACAAGTTGCTGCACATGGTAGGATTCCCCCCCCCTTTTCAGGGTAAGTCCCCCCCCCCCGCCAGCCAGCTGATTGACAGCATGGAGATGGGAACTGGCACCGGGGGACCCTCACCTCCACCAGGGGGTCTGGTAACCCTAGAGGGAATATCTCAACATCTAGGAGAAGTAGCAGTAGGTTATGGGAGTGTGGTGGGCCCTTCCAGGTTCTGGGGCTTTGGCAGTAAGGTCACGAGCTGGTACCTGGCACCTGGTGAGAGACTGATATCCATAGCATTAGAGATTCACCTACAGACTACTTCTGGCATGGCAAGAGTATCACTGGCCATATGAAACCCCTTTGGGCCTTTGTGGAATTCATTATGGAGGTCAACCAGCCTGAGCCGGGAGGTAGTCTTTGGCTGGCTGAAGTGGCCAGCCTCCCAGCAGTCCGTAGCCTTGCCTGAGTGACACAAGACAGCCACTTGTCTAGCCGTCTGACTAAAACAGAATCTCTGTGATTCCTCCCCAGACGATATGCGGCCCCAGCCCTACACCTTAGGCCTGGCAATCAGAAATTGCCATTAAACAGCAAGGCTTTGTTTCCAGTTGACATTCTGAATGTTGTGATGGGGGGTGGGGGAGGCTGGGCCCGGCTTGTCGTCATTCCTGGTACCATCAGCTCATTTGAAGTGGCTCTTTGCCTTTACCCTTTCGCGAGGGCAAGGGAAGGCGGGGCCGCATTTGCTCACTGATATTTCAGAATCTCTAATTAATGGGAAAGATTATTCATGCATTTAAGCATCTGAGAAAGGTATTCGAGTCAGAGTAAATACAGTTTCCATTTAGTGATTTTCTAATAACCACCCACTTTCCCTTTGGCAAGAAAGAAAGGGGGGGGGGATGCAACAGGAATATTATTTCCTATTTCTTTCTCTCTATTTTGTGCCAAATTCTCAGATAACAAAAACTTATTATCTCACTAACATGCTACAGGAGGCAGCAGGGACTGCTCTAGTGTTGTTGCCTTTGGTTTAGATCCCCTCTTGCTCTGACTGTTTTAAATCTGGCTTTGATTATATGTTTATTCATATTTTATATTTTATATGTTGTGAACCGCCCTGACAACAGACTCACACAAGCTACCTGCTACATCTTGATCCCACCTTTCCTACATTGGACTCAGGCTCTCCTTTCCACCATTTTTTAAACAGGGGGTTGATGGCCACCTGACAGCAATGCTGATTCTGTGAACTTTGGCAGATCACGAGAAAGGAGGGCAGGAAGGGGTGCATCAGTGTTTCGTTCTTGTGGCCCTTTCTTACGCGTCCAGGGAAATGCCAATCACCACTTTGGGGTCAGGAAGCAATTTTTCTCCAGGCCAATTTGGCAGGAAATCCTGGAGGTTTTTTGTTGTGTTCTGGGCATAGGGCTGCCAGCCTCCAGGTGGGACCTGGGGATCTCCCGCTTTTACAACTGATCCCCAGCTGAAAGAGATCAGCTCCCCTGGAGAAAATGGATGCTTTGAAGGGTGGACTCTATGGCATTGTACTATGCTGAGTCCCCTCCCCTCCCCAAACCACGCCCTCTCCTGGCTCCACCCCCAAAGTCTCCAGGTATTTTCCAACCCAGACTTGGCAACCCTATCTGGGCATGGGACAGCAGTCACTGGGGATGTGAGGGGGAGGTATTTGTGAATTTCCTGCATTGTGCGGGGGGTTGGAATAGATGACCCTGGAGGTCCTTCCAACTCTATGATTCTATGATTTTATCCTCACAATAAGCCAGTGAGGTGGGTTAGGCTGAAATTGTGCAACTGGCCCATAGTTACCCAGATGGCTACCATTTGCCCAATGGAGGTAGGAGATCTCCTGCCCCCAGCAGGACTTTCCTTCAACTGCCCAGCTGGGGGGCAGGAGAAAAACAGTGAGCATCAGCATCTCAATGCACTGATGTCACTTCCAATTGCACTGGAAGTGACATCAGTGCATTGCCAGTGACACTCTAGAATTAAGCCAAAACTCTATGGCAAAACTTTAGAGTTTGGGCCGAATGCTACATGTCTGGTGATGTGCTGGTGTCATGGGCAAGTCCCCTGCATGGTGACCAGCAAGCTAGGGAACCATGCTATCTCTTGTCAGTTCTGAGCCTGAGAAAGAATGATTAGCCCAAACCTATCCAACAAGTTTCATAGCAGAATGGTGAACTGACCTGGCATCTTCCAGATCTAGTCCAACACTCTAACTGCTATGGAACACTGTCTTTTGGGCCTATTCTTAATTGCCCAAGAATAGGGTCTGATGGCTTGAAAGCATCTGTATTCCAAGGAGGCTTGCCAGGTCTCCTGCTATAGTGGGAGACCTCTAGCCTCAGATCCTGCTGCTCCGTCTGCTGCTCAATCAAGCAGCAGGAGCAAAATTGGAAGAGAAATAGGTAAAAATGAGCATCATGCCAACTCTGAAACAGCTCTTCCAGTGCAAACTTGGAAATGATATCAATGTTTGTGGAGACGCTCTAGGATGCATCTGAAGCTCTGTAGCAAAACCATAGAATTTGGAGTGACTCCTGAAGTTTCACTATGCCAATTCTGGGATAGCAATATTAAAGCAACGTTCTTGAGCTATGGGTTAGAGATGGACTTGATGCAGAACCTGGTAGGCTATAAGGACCATAGATGGACACTCAAGGTAATTTGATCAGCTTTATCAATTTTTTTCCTTTTGCAGTTCAGATCTCCTCTGCCACTTTTGATAAATCACTAAAGCTCTCTATGAAACAGGGGTGACAGGTCTGCTGCACACATTATGCAGATGCCAACCAAGGATGGTCACGAGGTGCCCTCTCAACAGGGAGCTGCCAATCAGCATGCCCGGATGAGTATTACCTGCATGATGCACGTATTTGCAAACAAACGGTTGCCAGGTCCACACTCTTTTTATTTTCCATGCGCACATTGGAAAGAAAAGTAGAGTGGGAAGCATCCCTCTAGACACTATTACAGCACACAAATCATTTGGGGTGCACAAATAAAATGCAAGGCGGCACTAAGAACAGCCAAAAGAGACGGATTGTACTTGTTGTTTTGCAACATATACCTAGAGGCTTTGTTGGATCTGGGGGGGAAAAATAATGAGTTATGCTAGAAAATGTGTTATTAACTAATACGCTTTCATTAGCATGCCATTAACCATCATTTCACTTCCAGCCTAGACAAAGACAGAGTAATGCGGGTAGGGAAGGAAAAAAAAAGATCGATCCCCTGAAGAGGCCGTATCTCCATTTTACATACAGGGGGAAAAACAAATCACTTTTTGATGTCTTGTGGCACATTTCAGATTTAAAGTGTGGCGTATCGCTATCCGGTTTAACTCTGAGGCTGCCATTTCACAGACTCCAATTCTAATTTATGCAGCTGCCATTGAAAAGAAGTGAGGTGGATCAGCCCATTGGATTAGACAACACCGAGTCCAGGTGTATCAAAGCTCTTGGGATAACACAGCCTCCTTAAAAAGAAAATGTCTCCATTGTGATGAGTAGGGTTGCCAACCTCCAGGTGGTAAGAAACCCAAACAGCAGAGATGCACGGAAGGGAGTCAGTGTCAGCAAGCTGCCATGGTGTAGTGTGTTATACTGTAACCGTTAGATTGTGCCCTCTCCCTTCCCCCCTTGTGCCTTCATGTGTAGGTGTTTACGTTCTTTGACTTGCTACTTCTGCGGAACTGCTCAAAGTCAGCCAGCTGGAGGTGGGATGGAGTTATGGCGTTGCTTCGCTTGTTATGTATCTGAAGCCTGAGAACTGGACTGGTGTTTATGTTGTAGAACTGTTGTGTTCCCAAGGATTTGGGCGCTCATTTCATCTACATTCCCGCCAGCGGGAATTGAACTCATTGGTCCTAACCTGGTTCAAGTTCCTTTATTATGTTCCCCTGCGGGGTCTGTAGTTATTCCTAACAATGCTTGTGTTCCTGATCTAACCATCGCTTATTAATAAATTTGACTTTGTTTTCAAACGTGGATTTATTTGAATGCATGGGGAAGCGGACAGTCAGTAATACAAAAGATACAAAAACCTTGCATAAATAACAAAAAAAAATATTCAACAATCATTGAGTTGACTTGGACTATTTCTGAAAGTGTATTAGTAGGACTGTTTTTGTATTTGGACCGTGTATTTTTGAGTTTCTGATTATTTTTGAAAAAAATACTCCGTTTATATAGGTTTAGATTATTTTACTCAGTGATAGTTGAATATATTTTCTGTTATTTAGGCACAGTTTGATCTTTTGTATCTTTTGTATTACTTATTAACCTCCAGCTGGTGGCTGGGGATCTCCTGGTATTACGACTGATCTCTGGGTGACAGAGATCAGTTCCCCTGGAGAAAATGGCCACTTTGGAAGGTGGACTGTATGGCATTATACCCCACTGAGGTCCCGCCCCTCCCCAAACCCCGCCCTCTTCAAGTCACCACCGACTTATAGAGACCCCGTAGGGATTTCAAGGCAAGAGATGTTCACAAATGGTCTGCCATTGCCTGCCTCCATGTCACAACCCTGGTATTCCTTGGTGGTCTTCCATCCAAAATACTAACCCGGGCTGACCCTGCTGAGCTTGCAAGATGTGACAAAATCAGACAAGCCCAAGCTATCCAGGCCAGAACTCATATACTGATACTTAATTTTCCTCTCCCCTATTAGAAGAAAAGGAGGAAGTTCTGGGATCTGTTTGGCAAATTCATTGGTGAGACAGTTGGGGAGCATTGTGCATTCTGCTTCTGCCAGCTTGGGTCCCAGAGAGGCTACCCTTGCTGGAGGGGATGGGGAAACTGTTCTACAAGCATTGCTGTAGGAAGAAGGGGCCCTTACCTCCGCCACCACCTATTTCAAATCACATCTGATTATTCTCAAAAGCATTTATCTCTTGGGCTATTACCAGGCAAAAAAGAACAGCCGCCACCACACTTGCGCTTCAAATTACACTGCTTTTTTTCCCTCCAGTTTAGTCATTCAGACATCCTAGCAATGGACAAAAATCTCTTCGCTTCCAAGGGCTCTCTGACTACCAAACTGAGGTCTTCTTCCAAAGCCCAGCACAATAATGGTGATAAATTAACAGCGGCCAATCTTTTTGCCAAGCACGTTACAAATCAAGCATGAAGTACAAGACAGTGCCATTTTAGCATTTGTTACAGCAGCGTGTAGTGGCCAGAGTATCAGACTAAAATCTGGGTTTTAATCCTGCTGCCATGAATCTTGTCAGGTGATCCTGGGTCAGTCACCATCTTTCAGCCTAACCTTCTTCCAGTGGTTACTGCAAGGAATTAGGGAAAGGTGCAGAGTTCCTTAGAGACAGGGTGAAATAAAAACATACTTGGCAGTTAGAAAGATATCCATCTGTACCATATAGATTTGCCTCTACTCTGCAGTCCTTTGGTACACTACAGGGTGAGAAGTGAGTGTCGGTTTGCCTGTCAGCTGGAACAAAGCCCACCACAGGTAGGGTTGTTAAATAGAGCTGCTGGGCTGCAACCTGCAACCCTGGGGAGCAATTATGGGGTGGAACATAGTGTGCTGGCTGGCATCACATCATGGTGCCTATGACACCTCTGATTTAAACAGGAAGTGACATGGGGCACTCTAGCATTTCATCAGAACTCTATGGTTTTACCACAGAGTTTTGGTGGATTGCTTAAACATCCTGCGTCACTTCAGGGTTTATACCGGAAGTGACCAGAAGTGACATAGGCATGCCGGTGCCATACCAGTGCTGTGTGCCAGGCCATTCCTTCACCTCAGTTCTTCCTGGCAGTACCTAAAGCACATATAGGAGGAGGCCTGGCATCCCTAATTCCAGGTTGAAAAATTCCTGGAGGTTTGGGGGTAGAACCAGGGGAGGAACCTCAGAGCAGGCCTGTAGCTACAGCGGGGCATCTTGGGGCCAGGCCCCCTGACTTCCTGCCAAGCCCCCCAACTTCCCATCCAGCCCACACACACCCCCAACTTCCAATTTTTTATTTTAGTTGTGGCGCTCCCTTGGGAGTGTGTGCGGGGTGCCCCCCGACTTATTTAAATGCCTCCTGAATTAAAAAAAAAAAACTGGCTACAGGACTGCCTCAGAGGAGTATAAATCCATAAAGTCCATCCTCCAAAGCAGCCATTTCCTCCAGGGGAACTGATCTCTGCAATCAGGAGATTTCCAGCCCCCACTTGGAAGCTGGTCACCCTCACTCCACAGGCTTTCCAGGTAAGCTACACATTACTGCTGGCTGTGTGGTTGATGTCAGCCATCCCACAAAGATGCCTGTGCCAGTGGCTTTATGCATTCCTTCCCTCTCTCCCTGCATTTTCCTATCTTCTGTCTGCAATGAATCCCTGCAAACAGTTGGGCCTCCACAACAGACAGCCCATCAGCTGCTCCTGACAGCTCCAGTGCTATAATATGGTCCTGTCAAAGCTGCTCCCGTAATGACAGCTTGGCAAAATTAGCGTGCTCACGCCTACGTAAATGGAAGCAGGAGGCTTGGGGAGAAGGAAGAGATCCGGGACTCGAGAGGTATATTTCTCCCCACCACCACCACAAAAGTGCAGCTGTGTGCGTTAATTTTTGTTTCCCTTTTAAGGGGGGATGGAGAGAGGGGGAAATAACTTAATTCAGGCTTGACGGCCAGCGTGTGCACCATCATTTCAGCACTTGGGGTTTTGCAATTTAGCCATTAAAATCAGATTATGAGATGTTGTGATGTGGCTAATAGCTTGTGCTCTAAAACAGTGTTACAGGAGGGAGGCAGTTTCCCAGGCACCCACGTCTGCACCAGGATCATTGTTCTAAATCCGTGTTCTCCCCCCCCCTTTGATCTTTAGGAAAGTCATTGAGCTGTAAAGGGAAATCTGAACATCTGCTACAGAATCCCTGTGTAAATGGGTTAGGAAAGTCGTGGTAGTTATTGTTAATGGAGCCTGAGTGGCATATATGGGTGGTGGGTATGGCTGCCAACCTCCAGGTGATGGCTGGAGATCTCCTGCTACTCCAACTGATCTCAAGGCAACAGAGATTGGTTGACCTGGAGAAAATGGCCACTTTGGAAAGTGGATTCTAGGGTATTATACCCCATTGAAGTCCCTCCCCTCCCCAAACCCCACCTTCCTCAGGCTCCACCCCCAAATCTGCAGGTATTTCTCAACCCAGAGCTGGCAACCCTAGTAGTAGGGTTGCCAGCTTTGGGTTGGGAAATCCCTAGAAATCTGGGGGTGGAGCCTGAAGAGGGTGTGGCTGGCGAAGGGGAGGGACTTCATGGGTATGATGCTATAGAGCAGGGGTGGCCAAACTTGCTTAATGTAAGAGCCACATAGAATAAGCATCAGATGTTTGAGAGCCGCAAGACATGAACAAATATTACACATTTTTACTGGGAAATATGCAAATTTGCTTTTTATTAACATGAAATGAGAACGCCAAAAACAATAACAAAAGTGGTAAAAGCAGATATTGATGATGATATTTATTTGTCCAATGATATTTGTTTGCTAATGATATTTAGCTTCCCCAGCTGCCCTGCCGGGAGCTGCACAATATGTTTGAAAGAGCCACATGTGGCTCCCAAGCCACAGTTTGACCACCCCTGCCATAGAGTCCACCCTTCAAAGTAGCACTTTTCTCCAGGGGAACACCTCTCTCTTGTCCGGTGATCAGTTGTAATTCCAGATCTCCAGGCCCCACCTAGAGGCTGGTAATCCCAGGGGCTCTGTCATTTGGCCAGTCAGAGAGAGTTATGTATTTGGTGAAGATGTAACAGGGCTTAAAGCCCTTGTGACTAGGCCCTGAGTGTCAGAGGGTATGCTGGTCTCACCCTCAGTTTGGTGCAGTGGTTAAGTGCTCGGACTCTAATCTGGGAGAACCGGGTTTGATTCCACACTCCTCCTAGGGTTGCCAAATCGGACTTACCTCGCCGGTGGGGGACTCCGAAGTGGCTCCCGGAGTTTTCCCCTCAAATGACTGTGGCCCTGCCCCCAGCGTGCCCGGCGTCATGACGTCACTTCCCTGTGACGTGCACGCGGGGGTGGGGTTTCCCCCGGGGCCCGATTCCGCAGGGGCGGAAATCGGGCCTCCAAAGTGGGGGGAAATCCGCCCCCCGGGGGGACTTGGCAGCCCTAACTCCTCCACTTGCACCTGCTGATGTGACCTTGGGTCAGTCACAAGCTCTGGCTTAGCTGTTCTTGAAAAAGAGCAGTTGCTGTCAGAGCTCTCTCAGCCCCGCCTACCTCACAGGGTGTCTGTTGTGGGGAGAGGAAGGGAAAGGAGTTTGTAAGCCGCTCTGAGACTCCAAGTGAAGGGCGGGGTATAAATCCAATCTCTTCTCTTCTTCTTCTCATCAGGTGTGGTATGGAGAGCCCAGGAGTACGGTTTCCACCGATGCCAGTACAACAAAACACTAGAAACACCTGTTTTACTTTAGAACAGCTCAAAGCCTGTAGACTAATTCATGGGTTGTGGTTAAGCCATGAAAAAAAGCCCTCGTTTTAACTACCACAGACTAATGTGGCTATTCTTTGGTTATGTCTCTTTATATCTTCTCCAAGACAGAGGTGACAGGTCTTCACGTAAAACACACGGCTGGCTCAAAGCACAAAGGAGCTGTTTGCTCTGAGGTGGAGGAGGGAGATTGCTGCTGTCGGCTAAATTAGTATTATTTATTTATTTGGAAAACGTATGTGCCATCTCTTCAGAGACCTGTTTGGGGTGGCTCGCAACGTCAAAACAATGCAATAAATTCATAAAAACGACGTAAGAATCATCAATAATAAAACAAGCTATATAAAAAAAGCAAGCCAGGGGTGTTAAACACTCCACGAAAGAAAGAATGTTCGGCAGCCTAAAATGATATTTGTAAAACAGTCCCCAGGCTAGAAGCAGGCCATAAACGCAGCTAAACCCCACCGTAAAAGCCTGAGGTTTTTTTTAAATGCCTTGGCTTGGATTTGGATTTTTTTTTCCAGTTTGTCACTCCTGCAAGCTGGCTGTGGCATGCCAGTCAATTAACCAGTCAATCAACCACCAATTATTTGATCATCATCAAATACTCTCTGGAGCCAAGAATGATATCAGTAAGGAAAGCAAGTACATTTAGGTCTCCACCCCACCCCCATTCTTGGGGCATTTGCTACCAAGGCCAGGAGTGAAGATGCTCTGCCCCCCCCCCCCAGCCCTGCAGCAGTCAGGGGCATCTCAAACTGAAAGAACTTCTATTGATTCTGCTACATTTTTTTCATTTCTACAAATTTAGAGTCCAGTGGCACCTTTAAGGTCTTGAAGGTGCCACTGGACTCTAAACTTCTTCTGCTGCTTCAGAGCAACATGGCTGACCACCTGGATCTGTTTTTCATTTGTCTTTTGTTTTTTTTAATTGATTCTAGAAGCTGACCCCAGAGTTCTAGGATAAACCTTACCAAAAAACAAACAAACAAACAAACAAAAAACCCATGTGCAGGCAAACTATTCACATTTATGGAACCTGTCCTCCAGCATTGTTACAAAAGTTACAATAATTCAGTACAATGGCTTTAACTGTTAATTTCATTGTTGCAAATTATCTTTTCATTGTTCTAATAAAGTCAGTGCTTAAAAATATACTTGATCAATATTCAACCATATTTGACCGGCCAATTGACCAAATCCTTTTTGACTAGTCAAATATCTAACCCTCTTCCATTCTCCCATAAAGACTCTGGATTAGGGTTTCCAGAGCCTCACCAGGGGCATGGGAGCCCCCACTCTGGGGCCTGTGCCACCAATCAGCTGCCTGGCAGGGGGACGTACTGGCAGCAAAAACAGGCCTAAGCCAGCGTCGCCAGCAACATGGTGATATGCAGGGGTCATTTAATAGAAAAAGAGGTGCAGGAGCTCATTAGCATAACTCATTAGCATATGCCACACCCCCTGGCATCACCAGAAGTGTGTCAGAAGGCAACACCCACTGCAACTTACCTGGCTGCTTCTTGCTCCTCGTGGCCCAGGGCTCCTGGGAGCAGGGGGCGGGGCTTGTTGCATGTGCCCGCCCCCTGGGCTCTTTACTGCTGGAGCTCTGCTCCTGTGTGCTCCTGTAGGAAATGACCCCTGGTAATATCACTTCCTGTAGGCACCAGAAGTGACATTATCATGTCACTGGCAATGCATGGATGCTCTTCTATTTGAGCAAAACTCTATGGTAAAAATGACATATCATAGAGTTTTTGCTCAAATACCAGAGCATCCCTGCATCACCAGCAACATTATGACATCACTTCCGGTGTGTATAGGAAGTGATGTCACTGTGTTGCTGGTTTAGAGCTCCTTTTGGTGCCGGTAAGTCCCCCCACCCCCTGCCAGTGGCCAGGGGGTACCTGACAACCCTTCTGTGGATGCATGTGCCAAAATCAGTTTTCTATGTGACTCAGGTCTGGTCTAAATGATGCATTTATCATATGAACATTTCTGTTTCCATGTGATAAATTTGTTTGGTTTCTAAAGGTTACCAAATACATTTGCAATATTGTTATCTTGCTGCTTCAAGAATCTGCCTCAAGAATTTTATGATGAGTAAACATGATCTATGCTTAGAGGGTACAAGACTTCCAGATCTGTAAGCCACTGAGTTTTGTTGCCAAACGGTTCTGAAACAATGGGTACTAATCTAGCTGTCTGTGTGATTATGGTTCTTCTTCAAAGTACTCACTTTGTATACAGCTTATACAACTTCTCTTAGAAAGCTGGAAAAGACTCATAGGTCTGGAACATCCAGAATTTTTTTTTGGGGGGGGGGGACATCATGATGGAAATTTTATTTTAAAGTATCTTTTACACTGCACAATCCATATTATTATTTGTAATGATCTACAATCATAGCAAGTACTCATACCAAATGTTGCATCACTAACAAGGAATGCAGTGAACTTTCAGCAATCTCTTGTCCCTTATACCTGTTGCCCAGCACTGCTCAGAGCAGCACAAGCAGGAGATTATTTTTTTTAATGACACTGGCTGAAAGTGACATAGGTAGCTCTAGGAATCATTGGAAACTCTATGGTTTTACCATTAAGTTTCTGGTGACTCCTAGAGCTACCTATGTCACTTCCTTTTTTACCAGAAGGGAAGTAACCCTGTAGCCAATGTCATGGCCCCCACCCATATCCCTGCCCACAGTTCTCCTGCCACTTGCCAAGCATTGCTTGACAACCCTGTGCTAGATATCTTGGAACGTAATTTGGATGAAAAATTCACAGGTGGATGAAACATCTGCCAGCCTTAGAACACCCAAGGTCTACCAGTTGTTGTGGAAGTTTCATCAGAAGTCCAAATTACTATCACAGTATTGTGCGCTGGAATGTCAATGCCGGCCTAACTGTATTACAATCTAACCATTAATGGCCCAGGTCCATCCTGGACCAATTTAATGGTTCTGGTACATGAGAATGTTTTTAATTAAATTGTATTTATTTATATTCCACCTTTCTCTCTGATGGGGACCCCAAGCTTCATTCTCCACTCTTCCATTTTATCCTCACAAAAACTCTGTGTAGTAGGTTAGGCTGAGAATGTGTGACTGGCCCAGGGTCACCCAGCACGCGTCCATGGCAAATTGTTCATTCATTAAAAGAACACAACATTGGAGAGGCATGCTTATTTATTCACGTTATTTATAGTCCACCATTCCCTGGGACTCAAGGAAGACTTGCAAAGGATTTAGGAACACCTTGAGAGCAGAGCGCCACATCTCCATTATGGCCTGCTCATAGAAGCTGTTATCTCCTGCAAGCTTCTCCAGTCTTGCATTGCTCAAAGAAGTAGACTGCTTGGGTGGGCTGATGTTTTCTTCATATCACACTGCATTCGGATTGTATGAACTGACTTTCAGTACAGTACAACCCAGTACATGACTCACCGCTATGGGGGAATCTGAACAGGTGTAATTTTCTAAAAGCGTCAATTAAAGAAGGTTTTTAAAGAAAAAAATGGTTAGCGATAATTATAAAAGACAGAGTACTGTGTGTAATGTTCCTTGTATGGAACGACTCAGTTAGCTCAATCCAACCAGCTCTGCACAACCTGACACCTTAAATTCCATCTAACGGTCAAATTAAGTTGTTACCTGCAATTTGCCACCTGTGACCAACTTGTCACTGACAAAAAAGGTGTCATTTTGTAAAAATACACACAGACTTTAAAATGCAGGTATATATGGGGTGGCAAGGCTATTCCCACACAGCTGCCGCACTTTCCGATTTCACAAAACCTTGCATGCTAAGGGAAAATAGTCCTAATCAGGATTCTCAATGGGAATCAGGCGTCTGAAAGAAGAAGCTTTCTGCAAAATTACAATATTTAGCTCTGAGGAATAGGGAGGATTAAATTTGTTAGGCAATTGTTAAAGCATCAAGCCATGAAATCAGCAAGTAGAGCCAGGCCCCTTCCACCTACATGGCAGATTGATAGAAGAGGGTAAGGCCTTTGCTCAGTGGTAGAGCACCTGCTTTTCATGGATAAGGTCCCGGGTTCAATCCCCCGCACCTCCATTAAAAGGCCCCAATAGCAGGTGATATGAAATACCTCTACTTTAGGGCTGCTAAGTCTAGAGTTGCCAGGTCTTTACCTTTGTCTGGTGGGGAGGAGACGCTCAGACGCTCCTGTTCCGAGATCTTTGTGTGTGTGATATGCATGCGTGCACTGCAATGACGTCACCCGGAAGTGATGTCATCGTGCTAGGCACGTCGCCGGGGGGATGCTCTAGCATTTGGGGATGCTCTACCATAGAGTTTTCAGGCCGAATGCCAGACCATCCCCCCGGCGATGTGCCCAGCGTGATGTCATCACCTCTGGGTGATGTCATCACACCAGGCACATTGGCCTGATCCAGGCACTTTGGGGGCTGGATCCAGGCTGGCGGATTGGGGGCCCCTAAAGTGGGCAACCCCCTGCACCCCTGGGGGGATATGGCAGCCCTAGCTAAGTCCCACCTAGCCACCGGTGGGGGTGGGGTAGGGAGGAGGGTTGACAGGTCCAGCTTGGAAAATTCTTAGAGATTTGGGAATGGAACCTGGAGAGGGCAGGAAAGCATCCATTTTCTGCAGGGGAACCGATCTCTGTAACCCAGTGACAAGCTGTAAGTCTGGGAGATCCCCAAGCCCCACCTGGAGGCTGGCACCCCAACTTAGAAAGCTGCTACCATCCCGAACAGAAAATACTGACCTCAAAAACAAAACGAACACACACCCACAAATATTTTCAATAAAAGTAGCAAAGTGCCTGCTAAAGACATAGAAGCAGCCTAACAATACTCAGCATCATAAAAGAGTATTCCCAGAACACCCCACAAAGTGGGAAGGCTCCTGTCAATCATTTCCATTCCCCCACACACACACTGCTCAGAGTAGTAGTAGGAGAAAAATAAAATTTAAAAATGCCATTGACCTCCGTGGCAGTATGACTTCTCGGTATAACATGGAAGTGACAATGGGTAGCTCTAGGAATCACCAGGAACTCAGTGGTTTAATCATAGAATTAACAGCGATTCCCAGAGCCATAGGCGTAATCTTTGTGGGGGCGGCGGGGCTTCAGCCCCCGCCGAAATTTTCAGGAAAGTGCTCAGCCTCCCCCGGGAGCCACCCTTGCTCCTAGCACAGCAATGCCTCTGGCCCAGCCCCAGCCCCCCCCCCCGGGAAATTGGAAAGTCTACACCCTTGCCCAGAGCTACCATCGTTACTTCTGGGTAGTGATGTTGGGGAGGTCAGTGGTATCACATGCCCCCACGTCCAGCCCCCAGCCCTGCCACTGGTTGCTAGGCTTGGTCTGCAACCCTATGCACAAGTAATGAGCAAGCCATAAAAACCACTACTTGAAAGGTAGAAACTTTCAGTTAAAAATATAGGTAGAGAAAAATTGGGGGGGCTGATACCTAAAAGAGCTTCATATAGGTAGCAGATCAAGTCTGTCTGTAACAGTAGAAAAGAGTAAGAGTCCAGTATCACCTTAAAGACTAACACAATTTCCTGAGACACTGATCACTTCTTCAGTTGTGATCAGGAAAGCTCATACCCTATCACAAATGTTGTTAGTCTAGGGTTGCCAGCCTCCAGGTAGAGCCTGGGGATCTCCCACTTTTACAACAAATCTCCAACTGACAGAGATCCGATCCCCTGGAGAAAATGGCTGCTTTGAAGGGGGGGGGGGACTCTATGGCATTGTACCATGCTGAGGCCCCAAACCCCGCCCTCTCCTAGAACCACCCCCAAAGTCTCCAGGAATTTTCCAACTGAGAGCTGGCAACCCTATGTTAGTCTTTAAGGTGCTACTTGACTCTTCCTCTTTTCGACTGTGGCCCCTTCTCTGATTGCTACCTGCTCCACCTCTGGAGAGGAGAAAGCAAAGAATATGGATAGTGGGGAGGATCTTAATTGGTAATCTGGACGATACAGGAGGAGGATGACATCACAGGCCCAAAGACACTTAGGGCCTACTGTTCACTTGTGCAGTGACTATATGATGTACTTAATATACCAGAGTTATATTGGTGCCGTTTCATTAGCTTGGGAAGCTCCACTGGAACATGATCCAATTTCATTGCCCTGGGGCAAGGGATCCTGGCACTTGTCCCTTCCAGCCTTCTGCCATTTGCAGCAGCGGCTGCGATCGGGTCACTAGAAAGAGCTCCTAAGCATATGGACTTGGAATTACTTCCCCCTGAAATCAGTGCCACTTACTTAAGTATACATGTGTTTAGGACAGGGGTGCAGGCAATGGAATGTTCATCCATTTTACTTGTGGCTGGGTGGCTAACCTATGAATCAGTTCCTGGATCTGGATCCTCCGCAGCATACTGCCAGGACCAAAGAAGAATTTCTTATTCATTATAACTGTGTGTGTGTGTGTGGGGGGGGGAATGCAAGCAATCCATCATTATTTGCTGAAATGAAATAAGATCCAGTGGCAAATATGGGTATCTTACAACAAACCTTGCCTCCTAGTTGATTTTTATCTTGATACCGTATGGCAAGTTTTCATTACACTTGGCGATATAGTTCTGCTTAATGCTAGGCTGTGCTGTCAGCCAGGAGACATGCAGGAGACGGAAAACATTATTTGGGTGGAAAAAATTGCTCCCAAAATAATTCCGACAATTAAACTAGGCAACCGCATGGAAGCGTCTCAATTCTGAACACTGTTTCTATCTATTTTGAGAAACCATTAATGGCATCATCACCTTGTATCTAAATGCCAAGTCAACAGGCTTGCATTTATATAGCTGCTTTCCATTTATGGCATTTCACCAATTCATTGGCAGGAATTACTTTTCCCATCACTAAAATGTGCCCCTGCCTGAGAGGTAGGGAAATCAAATGTTTAGTAGGGGACATCAGCCGAAACTGCAAACAAGGATGTAGGACAGGAGACGGAAGAACAACACAATAGCAGGATATCAAATAGGGCTAGACTGAATATCTGCCAGTTTGATTTTCAGGTAGAAAAGAAACCTTCAATTACAACGGAGTGAAAATTTCCCTTCTACCAAATGACATAGTTTGTGTGAATCTTTTTCCCATCATGCTCTGTGCCATTGTTTCCCTGGTTGCTGCTGCTTGTTTCTCCCTACATTAGTCACATGAGTGATCCCAGCCAATCAGGGATCATGCAGTAAAAGGATGTGATATAAACCCTATCAGACTGGGCTAGGATAAAGATGGTACACTAACCAAGATGTGGTGAATAGGAAATTTATTCACCAGAGCCAGAATTTTAACAGCTGCGGCATGGAGACAAGAGAAAGCACTGGATATTGATAAATGGCCAAGGAAAGTACGGTATACTATGACAGTGGGGGAAATATTTGTATAGAGGAAGTTCTGGGATGGAGACAGCTATGCACAAATACGTTTGTGCAAGCGTGGTCTTCCTTTTTATTTTTTGGAATAGGAATAAATCTAAAGTATTAGGCAAAAAAGAGAGAGAGAGATGTTGAACCGTGTTTAGACTGTCCAATCTTTCCTCACGGATATTGAATTATGTTTTGTGTAGTCTCAGGTATTGAATATTATAATATTATAAAATAAAAGGATTATTTTAAAAGATGGTATACAAAGATTGTACACAAGCGCAAAAAGAAATGAACAAAGTGGCTGCATCTTTGAAGAAAAATTACGTTGACGATAATTGTGGGTGGTCTTGGCTCAATTTTAGCTTAAAGTAGGATGTGTTAACTGAACAATAAATTACCCATGCTTCTTGGAGAAGATGGTTGGCTAGTCCTGAAAAACAAGATAGCAAGGTGTGTCAGATGTAAGAAAAATTCAGTCTGTAGTGTTGGATTGCTCAGAACTCTTGAAAGACAGAGAACAGACAAATGTGGCACAGGGAAGAATGTCTGGTAGCTGTAAATCCAGAGGAGGGACAACTCCTTCAGGAGAACATGGGTCTCAAACAGGCAATCCTGTCCTTCCAAGCATCAAAGCCAAAAAAATTAAAAAAGGAATTTAAGGACGATGGCTGTTGGGAACAGCAGCAACAGCATCCCTTCCAGCCTACGACACAGCTCAGTTTTGTGCAGCAGGCACCTTTGCTAAGGAGTGTCGGGGGGGGGGAGCAAAAGAATAGAGCCTCGATACAGCCTTCATCTTCATTCCCAAGACTGACAAGAAGGGGCCCAATTAGTGCCAATCATGGTGGGAAAGGCTCACCCAAGTGGCTGTGAAAACCCACTCGCTTGTCAGCCTCCAGAGAGCTTAACAACTTTTGGTGACTCACTGGGCGACACGGCCCAGATTCGAAAGCACCCCAAAGGTGAGAAGCACATGACCAGTAGCCAGTTAGCAATCCGCATCAGTAGCCAATCAATGCCTAATTAAACCGAGGAAAGAGCTGGTGGATAACAGCGGTTGAACTTTAAAGGAGACGGTTTAATCAAATGAGTGCACCACTATTGCAAGATACTTATCTGAATTTTATACTTTGGGAAGTCACTTGGGAGACTAGATGGGCTTTGGGGTGGGGGCTCATCAAGCACTTATTTATCGACACATCTGTGAAAACACTTTAGCAAGGCTGGAAAATTCTTCAGATATAGTCAGTGTGTGCCATGCTGGAATCTCCATTTATAGTTTCAATCATGATTTAGGTACTGCACAACTAAAATACCCTCTCCTTCTGACATCTGGACTCGAAATGGTGGATCTCGATAGAATTCTTATTTCACATGGCATGCTCTGCCCCCATTACTAGCTGATTGAATACAGTTGGAGCAAATAGATTAGTAGAACAGGGATGAACATCTGCCAGAAATACTCAAGCAGCTCCACTATGAAAGGAAGGAGGATAGAAATTTAAGTCAAAGAAACAGAATACTGGATAGAGAAATCTGGAGTCAAACCCGACTCTGCCACGGAGCTCACTTGAGCCAATTATTGTCTCTTTCAGCCTAACCTGCCTGGCGATGTGAACTTTTCCACGGTCCCTCAAGGAAGGACAAGACATAAATGTGATCTGTAATTCACAGCTATCATTTTTACTTAAGGTTCAGACTCTTATCTTTTTTCTAGTTGGTGGCAGCAGCATCCCTCTGTAACTACGCTCCCCACATTCCTTGATTCCCCTGTAGCCAGCCTGATGGTGCGGAGACACATCTAGCTCAGATTTTGGTATTTTAAGCTCCTTCCTGCCACGACAGCCATGACATCATGGGTTTGGTTGAATGAATTACTAGAATACAGTGCTCTAAAATACAGAAATCTCCTGACCTGAAGGGCCTAGGCTAGCATGATCTTGTCAGATCTCAGAAGCTCAGCAGAATCAGTATTTGGATGGGAGACCACCAAGGAATTCCAGGGCCACTCTGCAGAGGAAGGCAATGGCAAAGCACTTCTTTTAGTCTCTTGGCCTGAAGTTGGCTGTGACTTGGTTGGAACACACACTCCGTTATAATCTTTGTGAAAAAAGGGGTTGTTGTTGTTGTTTTTTGCTTCCAGATACGTTAAAAAGGAGGATATGGCAAATGGTCAACATCTAGAATCTAAGCATATCTGCTGTTTTGGAAATAAGTCCCACTGATGCGAATGGCGCATGCATGCGAGGAAGTGAGATTCAAGCCCAGTAGCACCTTAGAGAACAAGATTTTCAGGGTATAACCTTTCTAGAGCCAATGCTCCCTTTGACAGGTATGATGGCTAAGGTGCTACTGGACTTGAATAAAGCTGTTCTACGGCAGACCAATAGGGGTACCCTTTGAAATGATGCAAGGGGGTGAGACTCTTGCCTTTTATGTTGAGGTTGAGGAAAATGATGTGCAGTTAGTTTGCAAGTGCGTCCTGAAAAGTACAATGAGTTTGGAAATGGGTCTTACTTTTTAAAAAGTTTGAGGCTCAGTGTTGGGACTTCCCAGCACTGGACCTGGACAGAAACAACTTCTGCTCAGTAATCTCACCTGTTTTGCACTTATTCCTGACCCTTCCTTTCCCTTGCAAGCCACAATTCAGATCAGAACTCCCCTCCTTGAAAAAAAGCCATTAAATAAATTAGCTATAGAACATTCAGGTGTTGGAAACAAAAGGGAAGAGATGTCACACTTCTAGGGATGAGCATGAACCAAGGAGAAGTTCATGACAGGTTCACTGTCATAAGTTTCCATTATTTTTTAGAGCAGTTCATGGTGGTTTGTGAATGGAGCAGAAAGTGGGGGTTTAAAGGAACTTTGAATCCCTTTAAAGCCCTGCTTTCTATTCCCTGCAAAAGCTGCAAAAAGCTGAGTGGTGGGGAGGCTCCCTGCCGCTCAGCTGTTTCGGGATGTCTTGTGCAGTCTCTTAAAACTTTAAAAGGATTGCAGAAGACCACCCAAAAAACAGCTATGAGGCAGGGAGGCATCCCAACATGCAGCTCTTTCGCAGTCCCTTTAAACATTAAAAGGACTGCAAAAGACTGCTTAGCTGTTTTTCAAGTTTTCTGCAAGCCCTGTTCAAAAGGACTGTGGTCCCTTTCAATGGGTTTTGCAAGGCCATGAAATGCACAAACTGGTTCGGTTCATAATGAGAGGTTCAGTTCATTGTTCAGCCACAAACCACGAACTGAACCACATTTTCCTGGTTTGTGTCTATCCCTAGTCAGTTCCTCTCTCTTTCTGCCACCTCATCACTCTTTGTTTTTCTGCCTCCTCACCTCATCACTCTTTCTTTCTGCCCCCTTACCCCATCACTCTTTCTCTCTCTTTCTTCCTCCATCACTCTTTCTGCTCCCATCATTTGCTCTGCTTCCTCCTTGCTTCCTGCCTCCCCCTGCATAGCAGCAGCAGAGGTGGCAGCACTCCCAGCTGCCCACCTGCTCCCCTGCACAGCAGTGGTGGCAGCAGCAACTCTACAGGAATCACAATGGATCTCCCAGCTATGGAGATCAATTCCCCTTAGGATTGCCAGCTCCAGGTTGGGAAATTTCTGGAGATTTGGGGGTGGAGCCTTGGGACAGTGAAACTTGGAGAGGGAAGCAACCTCGGCAGGGTATAATGCTATAGATTCTACCCTCCAAAACAGCCAATTTCTCCAGGGCAACTGATCTCTGTCACCTGGAAAGCAGTTGTAATTCCGGGTGATCCCCAGACCTCACCTGGAGGTTGACAATGGTGATTCTTGTGGAGGAAATGGCTGCTTTGGAGGGGAGAGCCTATGACATTATACTTGTCTGATGTCCCTCCCTTACTCAAACTCCGCACCTAAAATATCCAGGGATTTCCCAACCTAGAGTTGGCAACCCTATCTCCTTCCCACCCAACACCCAGCCTACCTTTATCTGCCCTTCTGTCTTTGGCTTTCTGTCTCCACCCCCCTCCCTCATAACCTCTACCTAGGAAAACTACAGTCTTTCTCCACAGTGGGGACCAAACCAGCCTATATTATTCTCTCCTCTTTTTTATCTGCACAACAACCCTGTGAGCTAGGTTAGACTGAAAGTATGTGAGTGGTCCAAATTTACCCAATCAGCTTCTACTGCAAGATGGGGATCTGAACTTGGGTTTCACAGACCCTACTCTCCAGGTCCAACTGCTGCACCACACTTGCTTTCATAGGGTGGCTGCTGTTGAACAATAGCAAGTAGCCAGGCCCAGCTGAGTCATGCAAGTCAGGTGGTATCAAGTCACCCAGAGGTTGATGCCAGGCCTAGGGTAGCCAACTTCTAGGTGGGACCAGGAGATCCCCAGAATTGCAACTGAACTCTCAAAAACAGAGATCTGTCTCCCTGGAGAAAATGGCTGCTTTGGAGGGTGGATTCTATGGCATTATATCAAGCTAAGGCCTCTCCCTTACCCAAACCCTGCACTCCTCAGAGTCCACTACAAAATCTCTAGGAATTTTTCAACTTGGAGACGGCAACCCTTGTCAGGCCTGACCCCAAGGATCCCTCCCTCAAAGGCAAAAATAGGCATGGAAAGGGCCCTCCCCCTGCCTTTTACTCAGAGAAAGCCAGCTTGGAATACTGTGGTTGCCTAGCAACAGACACTGAAGGAATGGTGGTGTTGTTTTTTTAAAGCTACAGGCTCTCCTTTTATCATTTTTGACTTTTTAAAGCTGCCCAGAGTATTTTTTTTAGATTTAACATTTTTCTGCAAATCTAGGGCCCTTTTCAGGTTTGTAGAAAGATCTGTCTTGCCCATTCACAGCTCCAGTCACTGGATTTAAGTATCCAAAGATATCCCAACTTCACTATTAGAATATAAGATATGTTTTGGAGTGTTTTTTTTTTTTTTGTAAGTTTCACACAGTAACAAAGACAGACAGAGGAATGGATCTATCCTAACAACAGTGGCAGTCTGTGTTTATGGAAATGTACAGCTGAGGGAGCCCATGGCCAATTAATGAAACCAATCAATAAATAATAGAGAGGGTTTATTATCCCCTGTTTGAAATGGCTCATTTTCCCAGCATCTGCAGTAGATGGACATGACAGTATTGTGGATCTATACTTTGCATTTGGAATCCCCCCCCCCCAATAAATGGATGGGAAACATTGCTTGTGAATCTTCTTGCATAACTGATACTTGCAAAAAAAAAAATCCTATTAAAAGACAGACAGCAGTAGTGCTTGCTGACATGTCCCAAAGCAGAGATATGCTGTACAGAGACCACATGGGTTTTGTTAGATCGCGCTAACAAAGGACTCGTACAGTGATTCAGCAAGTGATTCAGCTTTATTGGAAGTAACGAGCAAGCACTAACTCAGTAAGAAACCAGAACAGAAAACAGTGGGAGCTTATGCTCCTTTTAAACATAACCGGGCTAATGTAGCCACGCCTATTTACAAATAACAACCAATGAGATTGCTAGAATAAAGACCAATGGGAGTCTTTCCCTCCTAGGGAATGGTACCGTTCTGATTGGTCGCTGTTACGAAGCGACCAATAGGAAGTTCGCTCAGAGGAGCCCTGGTCTGGCTCGAAGCTTAACACGGGAGTCCTATGAGGTGATTCATGTAATCATTTCAATACATTACAATTCCTCCCCCCTAAGTTAAGCCATCATCCCAATTGTTTTATTATTTACATACATGCAATCAACCTTTGTACATCAGTTATTCCAACAGTATTTACACTCATAGTCCTTCAGATAAGTCGGCATTTGCCGCGAACGCTGGGACCTGCGGAGCGGTGCAGGCTCCACGGGCAGACAAGGTTGTGGGTCAGAGTGGGGTTCACTACAGCCTGGATCAGGCACAGACTCGACTGGGATTTCAGCCCCGCACACAGGGTTCTGCCCTGACTCGGGGACAGTACCGGGCCTTTCGGTACTCACCGCCTGCTCTGGGGGTGTCCACTCGACATCAGGGGATTCAGCCGTCGGAGAGTCAGCGCTGTCCCTAGCCCAACGTCTCCTTAACTGATCTATGTGGCGCCGCCATATTCGACCGTCAGCTAACTGCACCACATACATTCGAGTACCCACAGAGTCGGATATAACCCCAGGAAGCCACAAGTGCCCGTTTGCATAATTTCGTGCGAAAACCTTGTCCCCTTTTTCAAACATGCGCACCTTCGGTTGCGCAGTGGTACGCTCGGACTGATCTTCTGTGAGGTCTGGGTGCATTCGGTTCAAACGGGTCGTGAGTCTCCGCCCCATTAACAATTCGGCCGGACAGGGAGGGTAAGTTGCTTCCTCCCTGCCTCTCCCCACCCTGCCTGCCTGGGGCCATGGAGGGCCTTCGCGGGGCTTCCTTGCACTCCCGCCGGCCTTGGAGATCCACCACCGGGCCCCTCATGGGGCTCGGCAGTGAAGCTGCAAGGCCGGCAGCAGCGGCCGGGACCACTGGGGGCGGTGTGTGTGGCCTTATGACACACTTCTGGTGATGTCAGGGGGTGTGGCCTTATGACACACTTCTGGTGATGTCAGGGCGTGTGGCATATGCTAATGAGTTATGCTAATGAGTTCCCCTAGCTCTTTTTCTATGAAACGACCCCTGCATACAGTCCATCTTCCAAAGCAGCCATCTTCTCCAGGAGAAGCAGAATAAATGTTTTAATAAATAATACATATGTATGTCATCCGGAGATCACTTGTAATTCCAGGAGACCTCCAGCTGCTACCTGGAAGCTGGCAACCCCTAGCCAGACCTCACTGTGTGCCATTAGCTAGTCAAATAGTATTCTTAAGAGTGACGCACAAACACCTCTTTGCTCGTAAAATTAAAATCATCGAATTAGAAAGTCAGAAGGGGTCTAAAGACCACCCAGCCCAGCCACTTGCACCTCGCAGGATGACCTAAAGTATCCATGAGAAATAGTCACCCAATTTCTGCTTAAACACTTCGAAAGAGGGAGAGCCCACAACATCCCTGAACAACTGATTTTACCACTAAACTGACCTTACTGTTCAACAGTTTTTCTTAATATCCCACCAATATCTCCCATCATAGAAACCCATTATTACAAGCCCTGTCCTCCACTACTAACTGAAACAATGCCCTGAATACCCCTGCATTCTTCTGAGGAGCCCTGCTGAGCATTCAAAAATGTTTCATAAACATTTGTGAGTAGGCAGGGCTATTTTTGGGCAGGAACGCACAGGAACGGAGTTCCGGCTGGCTCCCGAGTTGGCCACGCCCAGCAGTAATTCATTAGCATAATAGGACACACCCAACAGCAGAAACTCATTAGGATTGGCTACATTAGGGGTGTGTGGCCTAACATGCAAAGAAGTTCCTGCTACAAAAAAAGCCCTGGGTTTGACAACAAACAAGGTAAACAGAATAAGAAGCAAAAGGTGGGTGTGGCTGGATGACCACACTTCTGGTAACATGGGGGCGTGGCCTAATACGCTATTGAGCTGTGCTGTCAGGGGTGTGGCCTAATATGCTAATGAGTTTCTACTGTTGGGTGTGGCCTATTATGCTAATGAGTTCCTCCTGGGCTTTTTCTACGAAAAAAGCCCTGTGAGTAGGGGAGGGCGGGGTATAAATCTAAATAAATAAATAAATAAAAGTAAAGGTAAAGGTTCCCTTGCTCGAAAGCCAGTCGAATCCGACTCTAGGGTTGTGGTGCTCATCTCCGTTTCAAAGCCGAAGAGCCATCGCTGTCCGAAGACGTTTCCGTGGTCATGTGGCCGGCATGACTAAACACCAAGGCGCACGGAACGCTGTTACCTTCCCACCGAAGTGGTCCCTATTTATCTACTTGCAATTTCTTGCTTTCGAACTGCTAGGTTGGCAGGAGCTGGAACTAGAGACGGGAGCTCACTCCGTCATGCGGCACTTGGGTCTCGAACTGCTGAACTTCTGACCTTCCACAGCCTGCAGTTCAGCGTCTTAACCACTTGAGACACCGCAGCTCCTGAGTAGGGATAAGATGCTTGCAAAATTGCATGGACAAGGGTGAACGCAGAGAGGTACAAGTTCCTTTCCCACCAGTTCCCCCCTCCTTGCACCACAAACTTTTTGTTGTTGTTGTTTTTCCCATGGGGAGGGAGGAAGTAACATGCCAGGAGGGATGGCTCTTGCCACAAGAACACACCCAGCCTTTCTCCAGTCCTCCTGACTATGACTTGTCTTGGGGTTGAGGGGAACTATCGTTTTCACAGCCTTCTAATTCCCCCTAGCCCCACCAATCTAGTAATGTCTGCGCATGCGCCAAGAAAGACTGCCTATGGGACGAGGAATACCATGCAGAATACTTGGAATAGTGCTCATTTCAAATCTCAAAGAAATCAGCAACACAAGTGCATTGTGTGCTTGACTCGAGGAGAAACAGGCACTGCAGTTAGTGGACGTTGATATCACACCACTGCTAGTAATGACTAACAGGATTCATTTATTTATTTATCTCATGAGATTTCTGTCACCTAATCTGCATCCTGCTTGAGGCAGTTTACAATTAAAATAATGAGTTATCAATATAAAACAATAGGCAATTAGAACAAGCCCCGGGACATAGACAGCACAAAAATATCCATAAAACAGACCTCAGCACAGAAGCAGACCATTAAAAAAGTTGGAAAGATTACCCCCCCCCCAATTAAGAGCCTGAGTTTTTTAAAAAAGGTACATTTTGGTCTGGCACTTCAAAGACAGTAAAGTAGGCACCAGGCGAGCCTCAAGGGGGGGTGGCGTTCCAAAGATGAGGTGACACTAGGATGAAACAGGCAACTTTCCATCCTTGGCCCCAGCTTCCTGCAAACCACTTGACAGGGCAGCAGGGGGCAGGAATGAGGAGGTCAAACAGCTTCCCACAACATAACTTCTAGCTGCATAACAGGAAGTGATGTCACCATGTTGCGGGACACTCTAGGATTTCCCCAAAACTCTGTGGTTAAAAACCATAAAGTTTTTTGCAAAATCCTAGTACATCCTACAGTGTAGAGATGTTACTTCCAGATACACAGCCCAAAGTGATGCTGTGTCACTGCAGGATGCCATTTGGGCAAGTCTCCGCTCCCCCATCTTTAGTTGCTACCTGTCTCACTTCTGAAGGTGGGAGCAAGGAGAGCAGGACTTGAGAGGAAGATCTTAACTGGCAGGCTGGATAGTACAGGAGGAAATGATCCTTCAGGTACCCTGTCCCAAAATCCTTGTGGCCTTAAAGAAAAGAATCAGAATTTAGAATTGTGCCCAGAAACAAAGAAACAGCCTGAGCAGATCTATCAGCACAGGAGTGATACAATCCCTGTAACCAAGACTGCAGTGCTTTCTGTTGCAGTTACCTTTTCCTTTTATAAAGGCAGCCATTTTGTGTTCACCTAACACAGACCACCAGTAGATGACACATACACAGGCCTCTCTCAGCTGGAAATTCATATTTGTCCTCTCTTCCCTTTCCCTTACTAGAAGAAGAAAAAAGAGGCTAAGATGAACCAAAGTCGTTTTGTGCGTGAAGGGAATGCATTCTCTCTCACAAAGGTGCCAGGAGTGTTAATGGACCTTCCTTCTTAGATTCGCCAAATAATTTCAGCGCTGATGTCAACAGAAATTAGTAATAGAAAACGCTACAAACCATTTCCTTGCGGGGGGGAAGAGATCATACTTCAGTGGGTATCTGGATAATGATTTTCAATAAGAATAAATCACACCATGGATAAGAGACTCTGATGGCAACCCACAAGCTGTTTACTCTACAGTAGCCCTATTAAAATCAATTAAGCTGCTCAGAAGTAAGCGGGTTGCAGGATTGCAGCCCTTCAGTCTAATCCTCATCAATTACCTTCCGTATGTTTTCAGGTGTTTATCAGGTGTAGAGCAAGGGAAGAATTCAGCTGAAAACGAACTTAATCTTTCGTTTAAAGGGTAGAACTTGAGTAAGGAAGCGAAAGTCTGTTTGCTCCTTAAAAAGCAAAGGCACGGAATCCAAAATATTTCCTCTAAGATAAATTGGTGTTTGGCAGATTAAAGCTTAGCGGCAAGCTAAATAAAAGAACACTGACTTCACAATGGGTCTGTAGCCAGCTTTTTGTTTTATTTTAAAATATGTCTCTATTTCTGGCTCTGGGCCCAGGTACATCACTGTTCTATTTTGCCTTTGGGGGGGAATATTGGGGATGCCTTTGAAACCTGTTAGTATGTGCATACACACTTTTGAGTTCTTCACATTTCTGGTCCCTTCTCCACATCTCTAGATATAGGGATGCCAATCTCCAGGTACCACCTGGAGATCTCTTGTTATTGCAACCGATCTCCAGATGACAAGGATCAGTTTCCCTGGAGAAAATGCCTTCGCTGGAGGATGGACTCCATGGCACTGTACTCAGTTGAGGTCCCTCCCCAGGTTTCACCCCCCCAAATCTCCATGCATGTCCCAACCCAGAGCTGGCAACCAGATCCAGGTTGGGAAACGCTGAGAGATTTGGGAATAGAGCGTGGAGAGGACAAAGTCCTCAGTGGGGTACAATGCCATAGAGCCCACCCTCCAAAGTATCCATTTCCCTGAGAGGAACTAATCTCTGCAGTCTGGAGATGAGCTGTAATTCCAGGAGATCCCCAGGTCCCACCTGGAGGCTGGCATCCCTAGCTCATCCCCAAGAGTAAATAATGTTCCTGTCTGTCACAAACTCTGCACCCTGAACTGTTCTGCAGCTGCTGCAAACCTGCCACAAAGCAAATGTGGAAACGTCAAGATGCAGCAACTCTCTTCAGCGCCAGTGTTCTCTTGTGTCGATGCTGAATGACATATCAGAAGGTTCTGGAAGACGGGTGTGTTTCAAAACTCGAACTGAGCTGCAAGCCCCTCCTCTCCGTAACAGAATCCTTTAGACCGCAAACTGCAATTTCCCAGTGGCAGCTCCTGTTCAAGCATACCACAGAACTTTTCATCGTCGATTAATCTCTACATCTGTGGAGGGAGCATCTTTTGCCCAAGAGAGCTTGCGTGCCTAGGTTGCCACTCTTTTTAAGAACTACTGACAGAGGTCCATTAAAATTTTTACCAGAACACAGTAGACACCTGCCATGATAACAGCAGATCTGATCCATCATCACTGGTACAAAACAAAGCCACAAGATAAAGGTCACTTTCCCCGTGTCAACTTCTGCTGCTGTTGTCATTGGCAAGAACAGGATGAAAACCCAGTTTCCCGACCTTTATTTCATTTTTTTTAAGTACTAAGTATTAAGAGCGTAGAGCAAGAGCAAATCAGGTTGTGGGTGTCAATCAACAAGGACTTTGCTGAAACTCACTAGGATCAGACTTCACCTACAGATGCTTTTGGTCATCTCCCCCTGCTCCATTTTACAAATTTGACTCCAGCTACCGTTGCCCTGTTAATTCCAGATTAATTCCCTGCACAGATATCCAATTGCATGCACATGCCCTAACCTTGATGGCCCAGGCTAGCCTGACCTTGTCAGATCTCAGACTATAAGCAGGGTCAGTCCTAGTTTGTACTTGAATAAGAGACCACCAAAGAAGTCCAGGGTTGCTTTGCTGAGACAGGCAATGGCAAACCATCTCTGTTCGCCTCTTGCCTTGAAGACCCTACAGCATTGTGTGTATGTGTGTGTGTGCATGTAAATTGACTCAGCCAAAATTGCTCACTATTTTGCACAAACATTTTCTGCAATGACCTAAACTACCTCCTTTTTGTGATTCTATTTCAGCATTTGGTATGCGCTGATGTCACTGTGCAGCCAAACCATCATCCCATTTCACACACTGCCCAGAAGAAATCCTGCGTTTGCCATCCATCCAAGCCCTGTTCACATGTTATAGTGAAATGTCCATCCTGCACGTATGTGCCTACACATTTCTACATTCACATTTGAGATTTTTAAGATGCACGTGTAAGGTGTCAAATTGCAAAGCTTTGTGGGCTAAGAGAGCCAGTCTGGTGTAGTGGTTAAGAGCACGGACTCTAATCTGGGAGAACCGGGTTTGATTCCCCACTCCTCCACTTGCACCTGCTGGATTACCTTGGGCAATCCATAGTTCTGATAAGAGCTGTCCATGAAAAAGAGCAGTTTCTGTCAGAGTTCTCTCAGCCCCACCGACCTCACAGGGTGTCTGTTGTGGGGAGGGGAAGGGAAAGGAGTTTGTAAGCCACTCTGAGACTCCTTTGGGTAGTGAAGGGCGGGGTATAAATCCAATCTCTTCTTCTTCTCTTCTAAACCCCATCTCAAATTAAACATCAAATCAGAGTCTTATACAATTGGGCAGGAGGCCACCTAATGAAGTTCATGGGCAATCCATTCAGGACTGACAAAAGTATTACTACACTCAATGAGTAATTATTGGTGTAATTCACACCTGGTGCACATAGTGATGGCCATCTAAAAGGGGATTGGATAGATTCATGGAGGACAGGTCCATCAGTGGCTACTAGCCATGGTTAGTAAAGACACTTCCGATAGTCAGAGGCAGTAAACTCTGAATGCCAGTCTTAGGAGACAACATCAGGGGAAGGCCTTGGGCTGACCCGTAGCTATGGTGGGGCTATTGGGGGCTCTGCCCCCTTCCCTAAAGCTCCCCCACTTCTTAAAGCCCCTCCCCGCTTTTGGGCAGTTTCACCAGCCCCACCATTATTTTTTTTGCCCAACAAGCCACAGAATCCTGGCTATGGGCCTAGCCTTGGGCCTCTATGCCCTGTTAATTGGCCCTCCATGACAACTGGTTGGCCATGGTGTGAAACAATGCAAGATTAGATGGACCACTGGTCTGATCCTGTGTCCGGTGGAAGTGTACATCTAAAAATGCAGCAGGTAAAAAGACCCTCTAGGCACAAATGGTTTTGATTTCCAAAGGGTGGGTAGAGCTGAGGGTAGGTTTCTGTTTCCATTTGGGATCCCCAGTTTATGACCTCAGTCAGACCTCATGGAAACTTTGAAAGAAAAGACAGACTAGCTAAAGACACAGCTTTAGTGACCCGACAGGCACTAGATTACAGCCTGAAAACCATTGCTTAATGAACTGAGACTCCTGGAATATAAGAGAGCCACTAATAATAATTACATTGTGAGTTCTGATTTCCCACAGGGAGTGAATCCATTTCATATCATATAGCAGAACTGCAGATCAGGTGTCATCACCCATTTTTCCTGAAAAGCCAACCACATTTCTGCCCTGTAAACAAGCAACAGAAGAATAAATAATACACATTTTTTTTAAAAAAAAGAAAACCCTCATTTTTTTCATGCAGAACCAGTATATTGGTTTATTATTTTTCTATGCACACCGACAATAATAAATCACATCAGCCAAGCTGTTTCCATTTATTGTGCTGTTTAGAGCAATGCAGAGATGACGGGTCTTTGTATGAGGCCTCTGTTAGCTAAACTGGGAACTAGGAACACATACTTTTCCTAGGGCAGAAAGCTGAAGTCTTGGCCACAAACATGGATACTAAGGGCCATGCTAAAAGAGTTTAATAACACCACGGCCTAATCTCGCTCAGCAAACAAAGAACCACGTACTCTGTATATAACCAAGGAAAGGCATCATGCTGAGAGGGAGGCAGTCCATTAGCCTGTTCTCCCACCTACAGATACAGCTGCCAGGTCCCCCCAGCAAGCAGGGGATCCCTCAGTTTCCAGTGCTCTCCCCAGTGCCGGCCAGCTGGCCAGCAGGGGAAAGTTACCGCCCCAGTGTGGCTGGCCTATGTCACTCAGAAGTGATGTAGGCATGTCGGTGAAGTCCGGGATGACACTCTGGTTTTTGGGCAAAACTCTATGCTAGAATTAGCATCAAATGATAGAGTTTTGCCCAAAAACCAGAGCGTCACCCCCAACATCCCAGACATGCCTGTGTCACTTTCCAAGTGATGTAGGCACATCACCCTCGATGTCCCCGACATGCCTTCATCACCCAGAGGTGATGGAGGCATGGTGTGCTTCTTCCCTCCGCTCTCCCAGAGCATCCTGGTAAGTCCCTGACCGGCTTGTCACTTGGACTTGGCAACCTCACCTACAGCTGAACACGAAGAAGACAAAAGTAACAACTACTGAGGAACAACACAACTTTAAAGCTGACGATGAAGAGATTGGAATTGTTAAAGATTTTCTATTCCTTGGCTCAATCATCTAACCAAAGGGAGACTGCAACCAAGAAATCAGAAAGAGATTGAGACTGGGAAGGGCAGCCGTGAAGGAGCTAGAAAAGATCTTTCAGTGTAAGATGCGTAACTGGGGACCAAGATAAAGTAAATTCATATTATTCCTGGGTGAGAAAGTTGGGCAGTGAAGAAAGCTGACAGGAAGAAAGGTGATCCAGTTTAGGAGAGTATTACAGATACCACGGACTGCCAAAAAGACAAACAAGTGGGTTCTAGATCACATCAAGCTTAACCTCTCCCTAGAAGCTAAAATGACTAAGCCAAGGCTATTGTGCTTTGATCACATTAGGAGAAGACAATGGTCACTGGAAAAGACAACAATGCTAGGAAAAGGTGAAGGCAGCAGTTAAAGAGGGAGACCCAACAAGAGGTGGCTTGACCCCATCAAGGAAGCCACAGCCCACAGTTTGCAAGACCAGAGCAAGACATAGGGTTGCCAAATCTGTCTTCGCCGGGAGCGGGGGGCTCCTGGCCGGCGTCAGGGGTGTGTGCGCGTGCAAAGCACGCGCCGCGTGCATGTCACCCGGAAGTGAGGTAGGCACGCTGGGCACGCTGGGTGCGGGGCCATGGCCATACAAGGGAAAAGCATAGAGTTTTCCCTTGTATGGCAGTGGCCCCGCCCCTGGCGTGCCCTGCGTTCACACGTCACTTGCTAGTGACACGCATGCTAACCGCCCACATTTGGCAGCCCTAGCAAGACAGGTAATGATAGGACATTTTGGAGGTCATTAATTCATAGGGTTGCTGTAAATCAGAAGCGACCTGTTGGCACTTAACACACACATACTGAGTGATGTGCTCACTCAGGTGGGGCTGCAGGCCAGTGATGGGCTTCGATAGCATTTAAATTCCTTCAGAGCTCACTTCTGGGTGGGCCACCAGACCCGTAAGTAAGCTCTGAAGGCATTTAAATGCCTTTGGAGCGCAAGAACGTTTCTCCCATGAACCTCATGAACCTCCATGAAAAGCATGGAGGTTCGTGGGTGGACCGTGGGAAACATGTTCCCTGGTTTGCGAACCACGAACTGTTCTGGTTTGTGCTCCAGCTGGGGTTTGTGCCCATCCCTAATGCTTACACCTCGCTCAGAGCCAATGGTACATTTCCTGCAGGAGATTAAGCCCTAGATTACTATACTGTTAGGCACAAATAATGACTTGACCAAAATTTTTTAAAATGTATTATTTAGGTAGTTGACAATGTTTGTCTATTAAGAATGGCTATATTTACCAACGTAAAATGTGAATATGTATATAGGTCTACACATTTTATTTTTGTTTTTTTGCTGTCAAGTCACAGCTGATTTATGGCGACTGCATGGAGTGTTCAAGGAGAGAAAAGGCTGCCTCCAAGTCACAACCTTGGTCTCCCTTGGTGCTCTCCCTTCCAAATACTAACCAGGGCCAACACTGCTTAGCTTCTGAGATCTGATGATGGCGTGGATTATCCAGGTCATTTTACCGAATTATTTTTGAAAAGGAAATGTGAAGATTCTCATCATTTCAAGATGGCAGTCATAACACAGTCAGCTCAATTGGAAAATTTGTTCAGTAAGTCAGAACTCAAGGCATTTCCCTGCTCTGTGAACATTTCGGTTCCAGCCATGTTTTGTTATCTATTATTCTATACAGGTAGGTTTGTGGGAGGGCTGGTATCATTTTCATTCAGAAAGGGTCTCTGCCCTCACTGTCTTAAGTACTCAACCCAGTCAACTTTGCTTGATGAATGACTGAAAGCGGCCAAAGGGTAGAGATAAGCTCATTAGGATATTTGTACCAAAAAAAACAGCATATAGGGGCCCAACAGGTCCAACTGTCTTGATTAGGATTCTGTGGCGCTTCAGAAACTTTATTCCATCTGTATCTCCAGAAGAGGTTGCACTCCATGTCTGATGTGCTTGGAATCGCAAATGTCAATTGCTTCACCTTCCCCCTTGCTTTTGTAACCTTAGTTTAAAGCCCCCAAACACTATTTTATGGCACTTTGACCTGCAGATTTTACCTCCAGAATAATGAACATGAGATAGCTTTTTTTAGTTGGCTGCACTGTGAATTTTGAGAGGGGCTCTCTCTTTTACTGTCTGCTACATGGAGAACAGTATATCTCAGCTTCACTCATTAGCCTTGCAGAGCCTAGATTGATTTTGATTCTAGGATTTGAGCAACATATCTACAGAGGTGTGGCACTATCCATGTTTTCAGCTCCCAAAGTGAAAATGGCACAATTGCTATCCCTACCCAGTAGTAGGGTTGCCAGATCCCTTACTTCTGCTGGGGGGGGCTTTGGGGGGGTCATTCTGAGAGGTGGAGGGACATCACGCAACACCCCCAATGCAATGACATCACCTGGAAGTGACATCATCACCCCAGAAACGTTGTGCGGGAATGCTTTGGTATTTGGGTGAAACTCTATGGTTTTTCACCCTCAAAACCATAGAGTTTGCCCAGATATCAGAGCATCCCCCCATGCGATGTTTCTGGTGTGATGACATCACTCCCAGGTGACATCATCATGTATTTTTTTCTTCTACTGGCTAACAGAGCAGCAGCAGGCGTTGCCAGCAGGAGGTCTTCCACCACAGGTGTGGCAGCCCAAGGGCTAGGGTTGCCATCCCCCCAATGGGGGCAGGGATTTACCCACTTTTGGGGGCCCAATCCACCATCGCTCAGTTGGCCAGTGGGGGGGGGACTCCTGAGCAGCCCCGTCTGCACCGACGTGCCCAGTGCGATGCCATCACCCGGAGGTGACGTCATCATGCAGGGCATGTTGTGGGGGGATGCTCTAGCATCTGAGGAAAAAAGACTCTATGGTAACCATAGAGATATTTTCTCAAATGCTAGAGCATCCCCCCACAATGTGCCCTGCACGATGATTGTGCACGGTCATGTCACATCTGGGTGATGTTATTGCACCCCACGTGCACCAGAATCTACCGGACAGAAGGCTGGAGCCCCCTGCTGGCAAGAGGTAGGGACCTGACAACTCTACCAAGCGCCAAGATCACCCAGAGAATTTTGTTGCAGAGTGGGGCTTTTAAAGACATTTTGGCAATCATCTGGGGGGGAAATTCAAGCCTGCTTTCCCATTTGCTGGTAGACTGTATGGAGAAATGCCTCAACAACTTTGTCCATTTAGGACATATGCTCATCTGCAGGTGACCATGTCCCCAAAGTAAAGAGACTTGCTCCTTGCAGTTTTCTTTCTGTAAATGAAAAAGCAGCTGGGGCTTAAAATGACCCCATCACCGTACTGATTTTTGCCATCGGGATACACTGCAACGTACTGGATTGGCAGTCCTCCTTCTCATGCACCTCCTGTGCTGCACCCAGAGCACTGGCTTGCACCAGTGGCACACACACTATTTACCACCACTACTGCCAACAAACTTGTCATTACTCGGTACAAAAATTATACTGCTGTTGAGAGATAAATGGGTGAAAATACAGCCACACTTGGTATATAGTAAACAAAATGTGGAATTCTATTGCCTGCAGCCTAGTTCTTTAGAGGCCTGTAAAAAACAGATATTACAACATATAAACACATCACTTCTTGCTAAGAAAGTTATGAAAGCCCTGTTATTTGTGTTGGGATACATCTATAATGGAGCTGCGGTGGCTCAAGTGGTTAAGACGCTGAACTGCAGGCTGTGGAAGGTCGGTAGTTCAGCAGTTCGAGACCCGGGTGCCGCATGACGGAGTGAGCTCCCGTCTCTAGTTCCAGCTCCTGCCAACCTAGCAGTTCGAAAGCAAGAAATTGCAAGGAGATAAATAGGTACCACTTCAGTGGGAAGGTAACAGTGTTCCGTGCGTCTTGGTGTTTAGTCATGCCGGCCACATGACCATGGAAATGTCTTCGGACAGTGTTGGCTTTGAAACGGAGATGAGCATCGCAACCCTAGAGTCAGATTCGACTGGCTTTCGAGCAAGGGAACCGTTACCTTTTTACATATATAATAGACACATACACAGTTATGACTGCTCTAAGGAAAATTATGCAGCAGTTGTTGGCTACATGAGCACATCCACCCCCCAAAAGCCTGCTATCTCCTCCTTCTTGCTGAAGTTTGGAGCCTGGTCCCAGCTGAACCTCTAGAAGCAAGCTTTAGAGCGAGAGATCTTTACTGTCGTCGTTCCAACTTGTATTTTGTGTGTGTCGCTAACCTCCTTGTTCCTCTCTGGTTGCACTGCCAGCCAAATGCACTCCGTGGGAAGGATTCCTCGGGGACCCACAACAGCTTCTTCTATAAACTCAGAGAGGCAGATTTGTCACCAAGGCAATGGTTAGCATCAAACAACACCATGTCATCCCTTTACAGAAGAGCGGACAAGTAGTGGGCCCGGCCTCTTTGTAGCACAGAACAGGATCTTTTAAAAAACTTTTAATTAGGTTTTAACATATAGGACAGGAAAATATAAAGATAGGAAGGGTACAGGGTATGGGATAAGACATGTAGGAGAGTTCCATCAAATTTGTATAATAGCTGTTATAAGTTTTCAGCCTTAGTTCTTTGTTTCCAGTTCTATTTCTTTATAGAATTACTAAAGCCAGTATCAGGCCCCGGTCACACGTAAGTGTTTGGCCCGGGAGAGGGACGGATCGGGGGCACTGCAAACGGGCGCGATCTCACCGCAACATCTGGGAAGCGGCGTGCACCCGTCCCCGATCCGTCCCTAATGCCAGTAATCCGCTGGGGGAAAAACCCACCTAGTGCGGCCGTGGGATCGCCGGCGCGTTCTTCTGCTGGCACATCCCAGGCTCCTGGCCTAACTGCGCATGCTCATGCATGCGCAGTTCGGCAGCCTCCCTCTCCCTACCGTGGCTTCCCCCGGCATCTGATCGTGCCAGGGAGGTAATGCACGGTGGCTCAGGGTATCGATGTGATCCCGCTGCTGCGTGTTACTTTTGGTGCGGCTTTGAAACAGCCGCACTTTCGCCACACTCCCCCCCCCCGTGTGGCAGGGACCTCACTTAGTCAAATTGTTAAAATCTTCTGTTATGTTTTCCGACAAGAGGCAAATTCTATGTAGTTCAAGTTGGAGTCTCTCCAAATTCATATTGTATATATTCATTGTTCTTGGTCTTCAAAGTTTTGTTCCACCCAGTCATAAAATGGTGTCCAATTGTTTCTCACATTTTGTTTACTTCTGTCCTTCAACAGGTTTGACAGTATATCCATTTCTACTGTTTCAATTTTTTTTTGTCAAAAGTTCATTTCCCATTGGTATCTCTGCTTTCTTCCAGTGCTTAGCATAAAGAATTCTTGCTGCCGTAGCTACATGCATAATTAGATATTTAACTTTCTTGTCTTTTACATCAGGCATAATATTAAGTAGGAACCTTTCAGGTTTAAATGATAGTGATAAAAACCATATTTTCTGTAACATTTCGTGGACCCTTCTTCAATATAACATCACCTCTTTACACTTCCACCAAACATGGAAATAACTTCCCACCCGTGTCTTACATTTCCAGCATTTATCAGACATTGCGGGATTCCACGGAACAGGATCTATGGAAACAAGTGGGCTTTCTGGGTGTGCCTCCCTGTTTTGAAAAAGGAATCCCAAAGAGCATTCAGATCCCTGCCCGACTGCAGGTGCCAATGATAGGGGAATAAACCAGGCAAGGGAGATGCGTGGAGCACAGAGGTCTTGATGCAAGGAGGAAATTACAACTCTGGACTGTATGATTTTCCCACTCGCTGTCAAGATCATCTTAAGTTCTATGAAGTGCTGAAGTTTTTGCAATGACCTTTTGCAGACAGAAGGGAGAGTTGAGAAACCTATTACCCTGAACAAGGCAATTTGCTAGGTAAGTGTAAGTGGCAATTTCCCTCCTTAAATACATTATGGCGGACGGTAAATGGCTATAAACAGAAAAGTTGTGCTTTCTCCTGTTGCTCTAAAAATGATCTCTCCAAGCACCGTTCATAAGGCATTGTCAATACCACTTCCTGGGAGAAAGGCGTTCATGCAGGATATGCTGCGTTTTCTATACTGATTTAGTGACACATGTGTAATTTTATTTTTTTTAAAAAAAAATATTGGAGGAGTGATATTTGCAGGAAGGAAAGTGCAGAGCTAACACTGATGAAACAGAAATTTGAAATGAAGAGAAGTCGCTTAGATCTTCATTAGAATAACGTCAGCCTAGCAATGACTACTTTAAACGGCAGCCTGCCTAGTGAAGCATTCAAATCGCACTCCTGGCCAGAGCCCAGTATGCTTTAATGCTTCTCCTTAGGTCTCTTTGCTTTGCGAACGTTTGTCTAAAAGAGTCGGTATTTTGTCAGATTGCTAGCTGATGCATACATGTACACCATAAGGCAATGAACTGCCAACATTAGGCATAATTCGCAAGCATGCATTTTTATCTGTGAGCATGAAAACCATGGAACAATATCCATGATCCTAATCATGTCACCATTTGGCCACATAGAATAAAATGTGAATCAATAAACACCCATTGTGGCTTATTATATCAACAATTGTTCTTGGTATCTGTGTTTTAGTGTGTGTGTATCTATGTTCTAGTGACTCCTGAAGAGGGCCAATGGGGCCTAAATGCATTTGGTCTTGTGTAATGTGATTGCAGTCTTATTTGTATGTTGTCAAATTGTGGATATTCATTTAGAATCACAGAATCATAGAGTTTGAAGGGATCTCCAGGGTCATCTAGTCCAATCACCTGCACAGTGCAGGAAATTCACAAATACCTCTCCCCCCACATGCCCAGTGACCAGTGTTCCCTCTAAGCTGAGTTAGTGTGAGCTAGCTCACAGTTTTTTATCCTCAGGCTCACACACTTTTGTTCTAACTCCGGAAGGATGGCTCCAGAGCAAACTAATTTATGGAGGCATGATTCAAGGCCTGTTTTTAAAAATGCACTATATAATAAATTTATTTAGTTCATTTATAGAGATTATTCTTAAATTTTGCCATTTTTGTGTAATGATGGGAGATTTGTTTTCATAGGTTCTCAAGATGTCTAACCATTTATTCTGGGTGAGGTCTGTTTTACATACTTTCCCCCAGTATTTCTGATATGGTAATGTTGTGTTTTCTTGAAAGGACATTAGGATGGGAACCGTTCCTCTTCTGGATTATATCGTCTGTCTGAAATTCCTCCTTGAGATGACCGGGGTGATTTTTTTCCTAAATTTGTCCCAGATTGATAGTGTAGGGTTTAGAAATTTGTTTTGCTTCATTTCTTTGGGTCTTAAGTTAGACTGTTGCCAAACTATATATCTCAGTATTTAAGGTTCTGCCTTAACTGATATTATGTTAATTTTTGTTCCATTGTGATTTTATTCATTATCTCTTTATTTAATGTCAAGTCTTCTAGTATTGTGAGACCTGCTTCTTTCCATTTTTTTATATTCTTCGATGCATTGGCCTGGTGGATACCAGGCTTGACCGTAAAAGAAGGAAAACCTTGAGGAAATTCACATTACCCTTTTGAAGCCTGTTTTCATAGGTTCTCAAGATGTCTAACCATTTATTCTGGGTGAGGTCTGTTTTACATACTTTCCCCCAGTATTTCTGATATGGTAATGTTGTGTTTTCTTGAGAGGACATTAGGATGGTATATATTTTGGATATTACTCCTTTCTTGCTTTCATCTGCATCTCTTATCAAAGCTTCAAAATGGGTTATGGTTTTTTGCAGAATATCTCTACGTTTTATTTCTGAGCATAGGTTTTTTTTGCAGAATATCTCTAAGTTTTATTTCTGAGCATAGATGATTAATTTGGAGGTACTGATACCATGCTATGCTAAAATCAAATTTTAGTGTAGGGTTTAGAAATTTGTTTTGCTTCATTTCTTTGGGTCTTAAGTTAGACTGTTGCCAAACTATATATCTCAGTATTTAAGGTTCTGCCTTAACTGATATTATGTTTATCCAATCTGGAAGATTTTCTTTTTTAAGCATGGTTATTATTTTGGCTAGGTGGGTGGCATAGTAGTAGTTTTGTAAATTTGGGAATTTCAATCCTCCCCTCTTGTCTGCTCTGTATAGTATTTGTGCCCTGATTCTATGTTTTTTTTGTGCCCATAGGAAGTTATTTAATGTGTTTTGCCATTCTTTTAATTTCAAGTTTGGTATTTCCATTGGTATGGATCTCAAAAGGAAAATGAGTTTAGGGAGAATAAAGGATTTAATCCAGTTGTATCTGTCTGTCCAGTTTGGGTTTGTTTTCTCCCAATTGTGTAGCTGTGTTTTGATTTCCTGGAATATAAAAGTGTGATTCTGTTCTAGTAGTTCATTGCAGTTTCATTGGGATTTTGATTCCAAGATATGATAATGTAGTTTCGGCCCATTCATATTGGGTTGTTTCTAAAATTCTTTCTTTTGTTTTCTGCTCTATGTGGATCGGCATTAGTTTCTGAAGTGGGGGTATGGATTCCTTTGGATTAGTCAAGAATAGTAGCATGTCATCCATGAATAAAGTAAGTTTATATTTTTTTTCATCCCTATTTCAATCCCCTTAATTTAGTCTGATTCTAATCATGTTGGCTAGTGGTTCTATTGCTATAGCAAATAATAGGGGCGAAAGAGGGCACCCCTGGCTTGTTCCTTTTTTTAAGTTCAAATAGTGCTGAGAGACTGCCATTTATTTTTAGGCACAATTTTGGGTTTTCGTAAATGGTGTTGATGGCATTTAAGAATTTTTGTCCAAAGCCCATTCTAGTTAATAGTTCTTTTAAGTAAGAGATGTCTACCGAATCAAAGGCTTTCTCTGTGTCCAGTGAAAGCAAGATCATTTCTTTTTTGGTTTGTTTGGCGATGTCAATTATATTGAGGACTTTGTGTGTGTTGTCTATTAGGTCTCTATTTGGCATGAATCCTACTTGATCCTGTGAGATATAGTCTGTTGTAATTTTGTTTAGCCTTATTGCTATAGTTGAGGTGAATAATTTAGAATCAGCATTCAGTAGGGAAATTGGTCTGTTTTAATTTCAAGTTTGGTATTTCCATTGGTATGGATCTCAAAAGGAAAATGAGTTTAGGGAGAACAAGAAGGGGGACCCGCGATACTCATGGGGGGGCTCCATATGGAGGAGAAGGAAGCAGCTGTAGGTGAGCCTTCTCCCCTTCCCCCCCGCACCAACAGCAAGGCCCGTGCGGCTCCCATCCACCGAGCCCACCAAGTCTTCTCCCTCCTCCTCCCCCCTAGCACCAGCGGTGAGGCCTGAGCTTTTTTTACCTTTTTTGTCTTTTATGCTATATAGTGTTCTTTCCATGCACTTCGAGTTAACTCTTTTAGCTAAGATTTTTAACGATTTTGAGGAGTTATGCCAGAAATTTTGTCTTAGAAATAACAAGGGTTTTTTTGTATGCATGCAGTTTCAAAAAGCTCCAATTTGCACCTTGCTGCAAGCAGTTTTTTGAAAAATTTCTTACTACAATTATGTTTGTGTTTATTTTCTAGATCTCAGATGGTGTTTAGGAGATTTTGCCTCTCTATGTTTGTTTGTTTGTTTATGTATGATGTTTTGAATATGAGTTGTCTGCTCAAGGTTGGTTTGAGAGCATCCCAGATTATCGTGGGAGCGATCTTGATATCTGTATTCTCTTGAAAATACTGTTGAATTTGAGTTTCTATTTCTGCAATGTGTGTTGAGTTTGTTAATAAAGATCTATTTAAAATCCATTGTGGTTTGCTTTTTGTTACTTCTTCCTTTGTGATAATGAATTCCACCCATGCATGATCGGACCATAACTTATATCCTATTTGTGATTACCTTGTTCTTTGTTGTATACCCTGGGATACCAGAAGATAATCTATTTGTGTATGAATTTGATGTCTGAATGAATAGAATGTGTAGTCTTTCTCATTGGGGTTGGTTTTCCTCCATATGTCTATTAGTTCATGATCTATAAATATTTTGGCTAGGGCTGAGGATTTTTTGTAATTTTTAGGTTTCTTTTTAAAGAGAGTCCTGTCTAAGATTGGATCAGCCAGATAATTCAGGTCCCCTCCCAGGATGATTTCCCCTTCTTTGAATTTGTCTAGTTCTATTAGGGTCTCCTTTATGAAATTCAGTTGGCCTTGGTTTGGAGCATATAATGATCCAATTGTTACTATTTTGTCTTCTAGTTTACCTTTTATGAACATGTATCTTCCTTGTGTATCTGTTAACTTATCTTGGCATGTGAAGCATATATTATTGGATAAAAGTATAGTTACTCCTCTGGATTTGGAATTGCCATGTGCTAGAAACTGTTGGTTGAACTAGTTGCTTTTAAAAATGTGTGTGTATGCTGCACTTAAATGCATCTCCTGTAGTAGGAGGATGTCTGGGTGTAATTTCATTAAGGTTGTGTAAAACTTTTTCATTTCACAACATTGTTCAGCCCTCTGGTGTTAAGTGTGAGTATTTTTATGTTGTGGTTCATGGCTCATTGCAGATGTCAGACTTGGTGCAAGAATTAGCTTCTAACTCTAGATATAATAACAGTAATATACTGCTATTAGCAAAACAATAACACAAAACAAATTATGTTAGTAAATTATACACTTGAATTTTAACTGTATGAAATTGAGTTCTTGATATGAAATGGAACTTGTGTTCTTTAAATTAACACTTATTTACTATGTACACTTTAGAACTTATACTATTTACACTTAGATTTATTGACGTCTTTGTACCTATCCCTTTGGATGTGTTCCCCTTAACTCTATCCCCCCCAATGTAATACTACCTATTTCTATATTCTATGTTTGAGGCTGATTTCACTATAGAGTTTTGCCCCAAAACCAGAGTGTCACCCCAACATCACCAACATGCCCGTGTCATTTCTGGATGACTTAGGCAAGTCATGTGATGTCACTTCAAGTGACATAGACACATCACACAACACTTCCGTCTCCTGGAACATCCCCCCACTGGCATTTCCGATGGACCTAGTAAATCTAATCTGAGTTTATGAAATGGGAAACTGGTGACTTGTGGAAGCTCTGCAATAGCTTTGTATAATAAAAATAAAAACACTGTTGTTGTTGTTGTTGAAGTGCTGAGCTTATTTTATATTTTTGGGAAGGCTTTCAGTTAATACACAGAAACCCAAGTCTTGAAATCAATGTATGTAGGCCAAACGTATTCACAATTCTCATGCAATAGCCTTGTTCTCTGAAGCCCTCCTCCAGAGGAGCTTCATCTAGGGCTGTCAAGTCTGGGTTGGGAAACACCTGGAGATTTGGGGGAGGGCTGGAATGCAATGAGGATGGGGTTTGGAGAGGGACTTCAGTGGGGTATAATGTCATAGAATCCACCTTCCAAAGAGGCCATTTTCTCCAGGTCACCTGGAGATCAGTTGTAGCTCCAGCACATGCTATGACACACACCCATATACAGGAGCTCCTAAGGCCTGCAATCCTGGCTGAGACTTCCAGGAGCATTTCTGTGAGACCAACGGTTGTAACGCAAGAGACGGGGCTCTGCCACTTGACAGAAAGCACCTGGATTTTAGTGACTACCTTTCGTCTGCAAACCCCGTAGAGAAATAATTGCAGCCTGGAGAAGCCCTGAGTTCCAAATAAGAAAAGGTACAGCCCCACTGTTCACCTCAGCTTACTCCTTAATGAAGAGAAACGGCAATCCAAAAGCAACATGGGGGAGGGAGACTGATTAAATCCTCTGGGCTGCTGCTGTGCCTCTTTTGTGGTGCTATTAGGACCACAATTGCTGAAGGCCGGACTAGATGATCTGCTTGAGGATGAATCTGATTCAAGACATAAAGCTCCCCGCAGTTGCATTTGTAAAAGGTGCTTATAATTAAAGAGTTTTAATCAGAAAAAATGGAGTCTCCATGGTGGCAGCAGCCAGGTCCCTATTCACAAAGCCTATCCATGTGGAGCCAGAGCGGTGATGGAAGTCTCGCATCCTTTGCCGCCAATCCTGCTAATTGCAGCAGAACAGCATGTGCAATGAGACGGTGACCTAAGAAATTGCCTTCAGAGGCTGATGGATTTTCATTTGCTCATGGAAACTGCTCAGCAACAAGGAATCTGGGCTGGAATGGGCCCCCCTCTCCAAAAGGCAGAATGGGGACGGCAAAGCACCTCTGATTTACTAGGGATGGATAACATTGCCAGGCCTCCATCTGCTCTTCTTCATTGCCCACTACTGCTCCAAGGTGTGTGGGGGGAAGCAAAATAAAGGGGGAGGGATCGCTCCAGCCTCTGCACCAGTATGTCATTTCTGGGTACAACCAAGAAGTGGCAATGGGTAGCTCTAGGAATTGCTGGAAAAAATATGGTAAAACCATAGTTTCCAGTGATTCCTAGACCTACCCATTGTCACTTCCAGGTTGTACCCAGATCTGACATAGTGACATTAGTGACATTGCAAACATCACATCCCCCCTACAATGCCCCCCCCCCACAAATCCTCCTGATGGTTGCTAGGCTGGGATAGGAACCTGAGAATCAAGATCATTATAACACATGGTTTCATGCTTTGCCACCACTGGCATATGCACAAAGAGGAAAATGTAGCAAGTGCCTCCTAATTAATCCCATTACACAGCAGAAGAAACTGAGGTTGAGAGGCAGAGACTTGCACAAAGCCAGTCTTGCTGCCCAAGATACAGAACTTATATCCTTGTTAGGAAAAAGGCAACATTCTGTCCAGTAGAGTGGAAATAACTTCAAACAGGCTCCCAAAAGCTTCATTCTGGTCCGCAATTTAAACCTCAATTGCTTTGCTGTTTGAGCTTCCTTCCCCACACAGCATGGGCCCCTACCAGATGAAACACTTTCCTGCCTGGCATGGGGCAAGGATCACCATCTTGCTGCCATGTACATGCCACCCATCACATGGGGGCACAGTGGCCTCAGCAGGAGTAGGGTTGTCAGCTCTGGGTTGAGGGACACCTGGAGATTTTGGAGGTGGAGTGTGAAGAAGGCAGGGTTTGGGGAGGGGAGCAGTTTCAATAGAGTCCATCTTCCAAAGCAGCCATTTTCTCCAGGTGAACTGATTTCTTTTGCTTGGAGATCAGTTGTAATCCCAGGAGATCTCCAGCCACCATCTGGATGCTGGCAAACCAAAGCAGGGGTGTGAGTGGCCCTGGTGATGACCTATCAGCCAAATTGAACTTTTTCTGGTGGCCTTAATGGCCAATCCACCAGAGTGTGGAGCTTGGACAGAAACGGGCAACCTGGGAATAGATATAGTATGGAATCTTCTAGGTTTGGGGTAGAGTCCAGGAGAGTCTTGTTGGTTGGTTGCAGGGGAAACCTGGTGGAATCTGGAGTTTGTTGGCTGCCCAGACTTTAATAGTAGTCATTTGACAGATCATGATTTCAATCTTGGGATAGCTAATGACTGGCTACCCTTCAGTCTACAGAAGAAGTCACTATTTGTCATCCCCGGGCAAAACCCACCTCACTGAGAAGCCACTGCCATCGTCTGCCAGAAACAGAAGCTTCAATGCAGCAGTGGAGAGGGGCAGATGAGAAGGCAGAGGTCTTTGAGAGAGGAAGAGACTGAACGAGCACATCCTTCTTCCCTCCCTCTTTTCTGTTCTTGCACGCCTTCCTAGGAAATACATAAATGATTCACTGCTAGAAATACGGAAATCAGAAAAGACCAAATCCTGAAAACCCTTAGTCAGCACCATTGCTTCCTCCCATCAATTGGAGTGGTGTAAATAAGGACCCCACGGAGTTTAACAAGATTGATCCTGCCTTTCAACTGCCTTTAACTCTGTGACCTCAGGCACCACGTCTCCCAATCCCCATAGACAGTTTGCTGAGCAAACAGGTATTCAAAGCCTTTTTCCGAGGCACAAATCAATTTTAATTACAACAAAGCCTCCCAACAATGGAGCCGGCAGCTGAAGGGATCCCAAACTGTGTAGCCTCCTCTACTCATCCCCTAACTATCTCAAATTAAACAGGGACTTGTGCTGCAGCAGGGGCATTGTCATGCAAACGAAGAAAAACAACTTCCTTTCCAATTTTCTCATGCAAATAGAGACTGCATTGTTGAGACAGAGAATATATTTTTGCCATCTCAGTGGTTCTGCAGGAGAGATAAGATGTGTTGCAAAAGTTCTGCAATTCTAAGCTGGTATGTTGTTAAATAATTTTTTAATATATATATATATAAAACCCTAGCCTGCAAAATACAAATACTTAAGCGATGTTATAGGAAAACCACCTTGGTCAGCAAACACAGGATTTAATCAGAGTGGTTAGTTCCCCTTGATGCTATTTAAATAAATAGACACAATGTTTAGCATTTTCATAACAGAATGACAATCTTTACCACTGCTTTGCAAAATGAAGACTTGGGTTGCAATCCCGCCCATGCTTAGCTGGGAATGAGCCCCCTGCTGAAATCCATGGAACTTAGTTCTGAATAAAGATGCATGGAATTGGGCTGCATATCTATGGATAAGCCCCATTTCAAGCCATTAGGTTTATTCAGGCATTACAACAGGCATGTTCAACTCTCTTCCTGAGCTATACCTAGAACTAGTGCTGAATATATAATTGGCATCTGAACACAGTTCTGCATCAGGGTAAAGCAAACTCTGCATGAAGACAAACAGACTCCCAAAGCTGTAAAAGTCATGCCAATTCACATACTGAGTCACTTGCATAATTTATTCTGCGCCTCCTCTAAATTAGGGGAAGGGGAAAGTAAGTATACTGAGAAGGGATGGCCAACCTGTTGATCGCTGATAAGCACACTCAGCCACATCTGAGATTTCACCACCCGTTTTCAAGCCCATCCTCATAAGCCATAAAATTACTTCAAAAGGTCATGTTGTGCCTCCCTCCATCAGATGATTTGCAGAACATCTTAAAAGGTATACGAGTATCTCTTTCCCCCCCACCCTTAAACTGACCCAGGAGCAGGAAATTTGGATGAGATGGTGTTATCATTACTGTAAGAGGACTGGATATACTTATCTATATCTTTTAAGGATGCCCTGAACTCACAGGGCATCCGACCAGGTGTGGCAGGAGTGTGTGTCTGTTTACTGAGCCACAAAGTCGAAGGTAGATTTCTCCAATTCAGTTCCTGTCTTGCCCCAGAATGTCACTCTGTATTCCATTCCTCTTTAATTCTTGTTTAAATAGGCTTCCTAAATTTAAATCTGCAAGTGGTCCATGAGCAATTTCCTACTGCTCTCAGTTGATCCGTAACTCTTGGCTGTTTCTGTCTCTGCCCTAACCCCACCCCCAGGGAGGGAGGGAGAAAGAGCCTCCTTGCATGCCCAGCCGAGCCAAGTCCACCATGACTCAACCATGCCCCCCTTCCCCTACTGGGCCCTTTCAGGCCAGGTGGTGTAGTGGTCAGGCCATCAGCTGACAAGGGAAAGTCCTGGTGGCCATATTGGCCAATCCACCTCTGATGTGCACATACACACAATCAGGGGTCGTTTCGTAGAAAAAGAGCTAGGGGAACTCATTAGCATATGCCACACCCCCTGACATCACCGGAAATGTGTCATAAGGCCACACACCCCGCCCCCAAAGGTCCCGACCGCCGGTGCCGGCCTTGCAGCTCCACTGCCGAGCCCCATGAGGGGCCCGGCGGTGGACCTGCAAGGCCGGCGGGAGTGCAAGGAAGCCCCGCGAAGGCCCTCCCTGGCCCCAGGCAGGCAGGGGTGGGGAGAGGCAGGGAGGAAGCAACTTACCCTCCCTCTTCTCCTGCCTCCTCCTGGCTGAATGAGGGCCGAAAGCAGGGCAGCCGGAAGCAGGGGCGGGGCTTCGTCATGTGCCCCGCCCCCCCATACCTCACCCGGGGGAACTGCGATCCCCCGCATAACTCATTAGCATATGCCACACCCCCTGACATCAGGGGCCCGGTGGTGGACCTGCAAGGCCAGCGGGAGTGCGAGGAAGCCCCGCGAAGGCCCTCCCTGGCCCCAGGCAGGCAGGGGTGGGGAGAGGCAGGGAGGAAGCAACTTACCCTCCCTCTTCTCCTGCCTCCTCCTGGCTGAATGAGGGCCGGAAGCGGGGCAGCCGGAAGCAGGGGGCGGGGTTTCGTCATGTGCCCCGCCCCCCGTACCTCACCCGGGGGAACTGTGATCCCCCGCGTTCCCCCCTGAAATGTCCTCTGCACACAATACTACAAATATATAATAATGAGATCATGCACACAACTGCATTAGGGTTGCCAGCAATGCTCCCTCTGAGCTGTGGAGTCTTGTGAGCTAAAATTCTATTTTGTCAGCTACTGGCATTAAAGTTGTGATCGAGCGATTTGGCTACTGCATCAATTAGTTTGCTCTGGAGCCATCCTTCCTGAGCTGAGACAAAAATGTGTGAGCTGGAGGCAAAAAAACCTGTGAGCTAGCACACACTAACACAACTCAGGGGGGAACACTGGTTGCCAGCCTCCAGGTGGGACCTGGAGATCTCCTGCTTTGACAACTGATCTCCAGCTGGCAGAGATCAGCTCCCCTGGAGAAAATGGCTGCTTTGAAGGGTTGACTCTATGGCACTGGACCACGCTGAGGGCCCCTCCCCTCCCCAAACCCCACTCCCTCCTGGATCTACCCCCGAAGTCTCCAGGTATTTTCCAACCCAGATCTGGCAACCCTAAACTGCAACCAGCCATCAATACTCTTTTTACACTGTGTTTTACTGAGGCATCCATATGCTTCTTTCTTTCAGTAAAGAAGCACAACAAACACATACTGGTTCTGCTAACATATACACAATTATATCAAGCTTCCCCCCACCCCTTTTGTAGTTTTTTTTTTAATGTGCACATGCCTAGTAGGGGAAAAGATGCAAATGTGCTTTCATTATTGAAAGCTTCAGCAAACTACACCACAGTGTTCTGTACGAAGTTCAGAAATAAAGAAGGGGAACACTGTAGGATTCATAATTCACATTGATTCTGCTGCAGAAGCCAGGCCGGGCGATTCAGAACTAAAAAAAATAAATAAATGGAGAAGTTTGGGATCACAGCTACCGACATTTTATGCAAACCAAGTGACAACAAGCAAATCGCAAAATAATTCTGTCTCATCTATAAGTCTCAGCTCCAAATGATAAAGTCACAAGATGTAGGTAATTCAAGCTAGAATTTCCAGGCACACATTATGAGCTGCACAATAGGTTTCCAAGACCATATAGGATGTGCAGTAAGAAAGGTCCATTCCCCCCACCCCTTTTGTAGTTTTTTTTTTAATGTGCACATGCCTAGTAGGGGAAAAGATGCAAATGTGCTTTCATAATTGAAAGCTTCAGCAAACTACATACTCCACAGTGTTCTGTACGAAGTTCAGAAATAAAGAAGGGGAACACTGTAGGATTCATAATTCACATTGATTCTTCTGCAGCCTGCAGAAGCCAGGCCGGGCCATTCAGAACTCAAAGAAATAATAATGGAGACGTTTGGGATCACAGCTACTGACATTTTATGCAAACCAAATGACAACAAGCAAATCGCAAAATAATTCTGTCTCATCTATAAGTCTCAGCTCCAAATGATAAAGTCACAAGATGTAGGTAATTCAAGCTAGAATTTCCAGGCACACATTATGAGCTGCACAATAGGTTTCCAAGACCATATAGGATGTGCAGTAAGAAAGGTCCACAGGACCAATGTACAGATCTTTTATTTCAGTTCTGGGTTTTTCATGTGTCTATGTCCTTAGATCAAAACTCCAGTACCTCGAAATCTGTAAAACCTTGGATACGCCTCCCATTCTTCCAAGGTCCTTCATCTGCACAGCTTTCAGTTTCCTGTCTTCTCCTTTTATTTCACTTCCAAGAAAAGAATTACTCAGTTCAGTTTACCACCATGGGCAGGTGGACGACGCAGGAGAGCAGCACTATATTGCTTCCAAAGGAACACCTGCACTAATTACCCTTCCAGACTCACAGCACTGCTGAAGATGGGAGGTTCTCTTCAAAAGGGGGCAGTAGTCAAATAGGAGAAACACATATCTTCTGCCTTGAGGTGTAGTGCCGGCTATAAAGTAAAGTACAAAGCTAGGGAGAGAAGAGTGGCACAAGTGAATTCTGCTTCAACCAGAAATTTGGGCCAGAATACAAAATGGTTTCCAGAATGAACTCAGGAGCTGGGCCTTTTTAGGAAACGTGAAACCCAGAGATCTGGGCATCTGGCCTTTATATGCCTAGGTATGTTTTGATCTGTGACAGATCAAAGGTATCACTGACTCATGACCAAATAGATCAAGATGGGTAGCTGTGTTAGTCTGTCTGTAGCAGCTAGGCTTGCCAAGTCCCCCCGGGGGGCGGGGAAACCCCCGCCCCAGAGGCCCGTTCCCCGCCGCTGGTGGATCGGGCCCTGGGGGGAACCCCACCCCCAAAGCACGCGACGTGCACGTCACTCGGAAGTGACGCGACCATGCCGGGCATGCTGGGGGCGGGGCCACGGTCATCCGAGGGAAAACTCTATGGTTTTCCCTCGGATGGTCATGGCCCCGCCTCCAGTGTGCCTGGCGTGGTTGCATCACTTCCGGGTGATGGGGTTGCGGCGCTGGAGTCCCTTGCTCCAGTGCCGATCCGACTTGGAAACCCTAGTAGCAGCAGAAAAGAGCAAGAGTCCAGTAGCACCTTAAAGACTAACAAAATCTGTGGCAGCGGGTGAGCTTTCATGAAGAAGTGAGCAATGACTCACGAAAGCTCATCCCCTGCCACAGATTTTGTTAGTCTTTAAGGAGCTACTGGACTCTTGCTCTTTTCTAGACTATCTGCATATGCCTGGATTCTACTACCAGAACAAGAGTTTTGGTTCCATGACCTATTCTTGGTTTCATCCAAACCTTTCAAAGTGGAACTACTGCATTCATAAGAACATAAGAGCCTTGTCGGATTAAACCAGTGGTCTATCAAACCCCAGGGAAAGTTTCTCTTGATTTTTTTTAAAAGGAGGCCAGTACTCTTCATGCACCAGCTCACATTCAGAACAAGTGGGGATGCCAGCCTCCAGGTGGGACCTGGGGATCTCCTGGAATTACAGCTCATCTGCAGACTACAGAGATCAGTTCCCCCGGAGGAAATGGATGTGTTATAGCATTATATAGCATTATAGCATTATATATGGCATTATAACCCACTGAGGTCCCTGTCCTCCCCAGACTCCATCCCCAAATCACCAGGAGTTTCCCAACCAGGATCTGCCAACCCACCTGTCAAACCATGCTAGGCTTTGGTCAATTTGGCTGCCATTGTTACTGGGGGGAGGGAATTCCTAAGGGGAGGGGGTAGAGTGAGTGAGTGTGTGAGTGAGACCTTTCGCTTCAAGGAGACATACATTCACAGGTCAACCTCCTTTCCCTCCTTTTTATTTCCCAGGGGAAGGTGTCCTTGAGAGACTCTCTGTACCAACTTGGACTGTAAATAACCAAGGCATATATCTTTCACTTGGTTAGCATGGCAACATTAGGCACGGTGTGAATGTGATGTGTGCTTGAGGGTAGCAAGGGGCTTTTCTTTTAATTATCTATATTAAGTTTGTGCCCGCCAAAGGTCTTCAGTGCTAACACAGTGACTTTCTGGATCTTGCATATAACTCAATAAACTTATCACTGCCAAGAGAGAGTTGTTGAGTGTAACTGGACCAGGGGTCTGACACCAACCCCCATTCCTCGCCGGAGGACCTGGACACCCTAGGTAAGATGACATTCATGGCCTCTGAACAAGGAGCGAATCTGCAAACAGCATCTTATCCACTCTATAAGGCTTCTTATATTTTTTTTAAAAATTGAACAACTGGGACTGCATAGATCACAGTAGGAACCCATGGGGGGGGGGTTTGACAATGATGAGCTAAAGTCCATAAAAGTCCATCACCACACTCTGGAGAAAAAAATATGGGGAACAATCTGAGCATCGTTCCCTGCAGCTGTATTGTGGCAGTAGATCAGCAGCACTCCACAGGCGACCAAGTAAGAATCTGCAAAGAGGCTGATTGAGTAGTGCAAGCCATGAGACTTGGCATCTCTTTGCTAGCACATCAGTTAAGTGTCGCTAAGCTTGACTGTTCTCCATGCTGTGTCCTGGCCTCGTGCCTGGTGGTGAGCTGCCAAAAAAGGAGGAGAGCATGTGGCACATGATTGCCACTGGAGTTCTCTCACATCTCAAAGAATCTCTCTGTGGAAACTCCTTCTAGTCCAACCCTCTGCCCAACAACTCTCATGCACTGACACCTTAGAGATCAAACCATTCACTAGCATATTGCAACAAAAGAGTAGCAGCATTTTGCCCACAGTGCCCATAAATTGCTTTAGAAGAGTTAAGGAACCAGATGGAGGATCGTCCTATCAAGTCGAACTTAGGAATGCCAGCTTCCAGGTGGGAACTGACGCCTCCCGGAATTACAGCTCGTCACCAGCTGGGCTGGCCCAGCTTTTTTTGCAGACTAGGCGAGGATACCTTCTGGCGCCCCCCCCATACACCCACCAATTTTCAAACATAAATACATTTTAGGATCCATCTTGAAAATGCCAATAGATGGGGAAAAGATCTGCATGGCATGTGCAACTCTCTGGGCACATCTGTTCCCTACTAAACATCCCAAAGGCCTCATGTATTAATTCCGAGAAGCCTGAAGGAACAGAAATCTTTTCTTTTGCCTCTAAAAAAAGCTTGATGTGCTGTCTGGGAGATAACCTTGCAGAGCATCTCTGCCCTTAGAAGCTGCCCAAGCTGTGTCTGCAGAAGATGGCACACTAAATACTTGGATGGGAGACCTCCTTGGAATACCAGCAGTCGGGAGGCGGGGGCAGGCTTTATTCGGCCATCTCTCTGAATATCATCCAGGCCCCCAGTAGGGGTCAGTCACCAGAGGTCACCATAACTTCCAGGAGCACACACTCTCACACATATGAAAAATCCAAAAAAAACCCAAACATAAGAAGAGCCCTGCTGGATCAGACCTGTGGTGTATCTAGTCCAGCATTCGTCTCACACAGTGGCCAATCAGTTCATCTGGTGGTCCAACAACAGGGCATAGCAGTCGAGGCCTTCATAAGAACCAAGAAGGACCCTGCTGGATCAGGCCAGTGGTCCATCTACTCCAGCATCCCATCTCATGCAGTAACCAACCAATTCCTCTGGAGGTCCAACAATAGGACACAGAGGCCAAGGCCTTCCCCTGCTGTTGTCTCCTGGCACTGGGCTTCAGAGGTTTACTGCCTTTGAATGTGGAGGTTCCCTTTAGTCACCATGGTTAGTAGCCACTGATTACATCATGGTTGTATGATCATCCGGGGTCTCACCTTTTAAATCAAGCTCTGTTTCTCTGTTTGACTGCAAGGGTGCACAGGAAAGAAAATGGTTTTGGGCTTCCCTTCCATGGCATTTTTACCACCAGAAATCATGTTAGGGGGCCTGTTTGCCCCTTCTTCTGGCACGTGTCCATAGCACATGGAGCTTGAGGAAGGGACAGACAGCCCCCCACCCCGGTACCATTTCAGGTGGCAAAATCCTGCAGGAGGGAAGTCAAAAGCTCTCCCTTGCCCAAGCCCAAACAGGGACTGAGAGCTTTTGAATGGTGAGTTGTGTGTATTGCATACTATAGCCTTTAGCAAGGTCTCACTGCAAGATGTTACAACTGAAGATGCAACAACAGAGGTAACAAGGCTGGTGAGGTGCACATCCATTTCTTTTGTTTCACTGTTATCAAGCATGTCCTGCAGGAATTTGAAGCAGTGGAGAAAACCTGTATGACCTGTTTCACCAGAGATAATACAGCAACCCATATTTGCCTCTGGGGGGGGGGTAGGGGGTCTTATGTCTCCTGTACTACCCCAAACACTTGCTAGATGTTAGTTGTATCTGAAGAGCAGTGTTCCCTCTAAGCCTCCAGCTCACACATTTTTGTCTTAGCTCAGGAAGGGATGGCTCCAGAGCCAACTAATTTATGCAGCAGCCAAATCACTCGCTCACAACTTTAATGCCAGTAGCTCGCAACGTAGAATTGTTGCTCACAAGATCCCACAGCTTAGCACTGGACCCTGGTGCTCTTGCTGGCCATTCTCTGCAACCGGACTGTGTCATCCAGATAGGCAAAGGGGTGCTGTAGCATCACAGCAGCCACCCCAACAGGTGAGCATTGACCGAGGAAGTCTGAGCCTTTGCTCTGCTCCAGGCAGAGTGGGTGGCACGGGAGGGGTTAAAAGCCAAGCAGAAACTTTGCCACCGCCTGCCTCTCCGCCCCCTCCCCCCAGCTTCTCCTCACCCTTGGGATGGAAGCAGAAGCCAGCCAGTGTGGCGAGGGATGCCTGCAGAAAAGCCCCCCCCCCAGCGAAGCCCGGCTCACCCCCGCCCGCTCTCCCCGCCAGACAGCCAGGATTCGTGCCCACTGCCTGGCTGCCGCCACCTCCCACAAAGGCCAGCCCAGGGCAGTGCAGAGAAGCCCGGACTGCTGCCCAGCTGCGGCTGATGACTCTGCCAGCCACCTCTCTGCTGCAATGCCGAGCCCGGATGCCTTCCGGCGGAGGGAGGGAGGAAGCGCACTGGGGCTGCCCGCTGGGGGGGACACCGGCACTCTCGACTCCAGCAGCAGCAGTGCAAGACTTGTGAGCAGGGCTTTTGGTGGGAGCGGGGGGGCTTTTAGCGGGGGAAGGGTGGCAGGCGCCCTCCCGCAGGAGCCGCCCTAGGCAAAAGTCTAATTCGCCTAGTGGGTGGGCCGGCCCTGTTCACCAGACTACAGAGATGAGTTCCTGTGGAGAAAACAAATGCTTTGGAGGCTGGACTCTGTGGCATTGTACCCCACTGAGGTCCCTGCCCTCCCCAGGCTCCATCCCCAGATCTACAGGAGTTTCCCAACTTGAATCTGACAACCCTACCCCCCACCAGTGACCAGGGGGAAGCTGGCAACCTTAAGAAAATCAGAAATAGATACCTAAAGCAAAACACAGGAATTCTACATGGTCTCTTATTATCAAACCTATTCCAAAAGAGGAAGGAGATACAAATCAGGTGATAAGAATTATGTTTTCTCTCCTGCCCCACTCAGGATTTATGAGATATTAAAGAAGACAAAGCTCCTTTTTATATTTTAACATCAGAATTAGGATCCCTATGCAAGCAACGGGCTTCTCAATTTGTGAACAAATTAGATGGGTATTCAATAACTTATCATTAAGTCTTATGAAAGTCTCAAAACAAGTTTTGGAGCTGGGGAGCTGATAATTTACTTTGTTATTGACTATCGTGGCTTGTATAGGTTGATCCGTGTTATTAGACATTAAATAGTTCTGTGTAACAATAGATTTTTTTCAGAATGGTTATTGTGTTTGCTGTTCACTGGAATGATTTGGGGTTCTTTTGCTGCCGGCTTCATTACATGGCCTTCCTAAAGGACTTGTTCCTTTTTTTTTTCTTTGTAGGTAAGAGGACCAGCATAGGCTGACTATGCATATCACGTATCTTCATTCCCTAAAATGTGTCAATATAAAAACAAAATTAGCTCTAGTAGTTTATTTCCCCAAACTCTACTAACTTTGACTAGGCAAATTTTATTGCTGAAAATTCTTCATACTGTCACTGGATGCTTCAACCTTTCCTGAATGTTCACTAAACACGATTTGACCAGGGGTCGTTTCGTAGAAAAAGAGCTAGGGGAACTCATTAGCATAACTCATTAGCATATGCCACACCCCCTGACATCACCGGAAGTGTGTCATAAGGCCACACCCCCTGACATCACCAGAAATCTGTCATAAGGCCACACACCCCGCCCCCAATGGTCTCGGCCGCCACCACCGGCCTTGCAGCTCCACTGCCGAGCCCCATGTGGGGCCTGGCGGTGGACCTGCAAGGCCGGCGGGAGTGCAAGGAAGCCCCGCGAAGGCCCTCCCTGGCCCCAGGCAGGCAGGGGTGGGGAGAGGCAGGGAGGAAGCAACTTACCCTCCCTCTTTTCCTGCCTCCTCCTGGCTGAATGCGGGCTGGAAGCGGGGCGGCTGGATGGAGGGGGCGGGGCTTCGTCATGTTCCCCGCCCCCTGTACCTCACTCGGGGGAACTGCGATCCCCCGCGATCCCCCCCGAAATGACCTCTGGATTTGACTATTGAAATTTGTCATGCAATAATAGTACTGCCTGCATTTGATAGTTAGGGCTGGCCAGCCCCCTGCTGGAGATGGGGGATCCCCTGTCCATGGGACCCACCTCCTGTTGCCAAACAGCTGGCTGTCGAGGGGACTTACCAGAAGCAGGAGGCAGGCCTGAGATCAACTGTAATTCCAAAAGATCTCCAGACCATACCTGAAGGTCAGCAACCCTAGGTCTGGGAGGCACCTTCCATGCTGATTGGTTGGGAGGCTTACAAGGCCCTCCTCTTTCAGAGGCCGTTTTGATGTTGAGGTTGTTCCCGGGGATCCATGCAGAGACTACTGAAGTCTGTTTTCATGTTGACCAGCTAGATTTCCATGACACGGATGGGCTATGTTTCCCCGTTGTATTGTACATTGGCAGTTGGTTGGTTGCCTTGACTTTCTGGAGAAAGGCAGGGTGTAAATATTTTAAACAATATCATATATAAAATGCTTGCCAAATCAATCCAGGGAGAGGGACAAGTCCAAAATATTCACATATGAAATGGAGGCACGCATTGACACTGAAAATGTGAAGGTACACTGTGAATTTTACCTCCAGCAGCTAGTGTTTGGGCAACTATGCGTCAGTGGTCCAGTTCAATGGTAAGCAGACAGATGCAGGGGATGAGCAAATGTTCATTTTCTTTTATTGATATCGGCTGAAAACCTTTTCAACTGATTCAATTCTCTGCTTTTTCACCACTGACTTTGGAGTAATTCATCTCACGTACGCATACCGTGTAGTGTTTATATGGCATTTATACAAACTATGGGATGTCATTTCTGTATGCATTTAAAGTATACTGTTGATTTACTTATGAACAAAGAACTTCAGAAAATGCATACAATTTTATGAGAAAAATAACCTGCAGGGAAGAAACCGAAAATGGGGAAAAATAATCTCATGGGAAACAACACTCAAACAGGGATTTAGTGTTCAAAACAACAGGGAGGAGAAGTTTGCAATCATCCTGAGATGGATGTTTCCTTAATATGCTCTATGGCCTCATTAGTCTACTATCAGATGGGTTCCTTTCTTGACCCTAAGAGCCTCATTTCCCCACCCTGCAATGTGTCCCAACTGTGGTTCTGTGGTCTTGAGCAAAAGAGGCCTCCCAATCCTTATGACTAGATAAGTGTGAACGAGAGTGTTATGTATTGGGGTTGAATCATTCCTGATTGAATCACTCCAGAGACTGGCTGAGCTTGGAGCACAAGAACAATAGCCGACTAGGATTCTGAAAGTAACCAGTCAAGCAGTAATGTTATGTAAATAGCCTATCACTGGGAGTGGGGTGTGTTTGGATGTGGCAATTGCATGCTATTTAACAGAGCTGAGGCTCTGGAGTCTTGCTCTTACTGAAATCACAAATAAAGTTGGGCTGATCACTAGACTCGAACCTGCTCATCCATGGTACCCACCATTTAACAGACAGTATGCATGAGAATGGTTTTCCTTTCCTTTCCTTTCCTTTCCTTTCCTTTCCTTTCCTTTCCTTCCCTTTCCTTCCCTTTCCTTTCCTTTCCTTTCCTTTCCTTTCCTTTCCTTTCCTTTCCTTTCCTTGGCAGAGTGTGCCTTCCCATCTCCTGTGTACCTCAGCTAGAAACAGATCCCTGCCACTCTCTATAATAGCATGGGGAGGAATCTGGATATGATGGGGAGTCACGGGCCATATTGGGCTAGCAGACAGACAGAGAGAGAGAGAGACGAAAAGGAATGGAAGATTTGTGTACCGAGCAGCTGTCAGCTCTACTTGCTGGCATCTCAAGGCATGTAATTCACAACCTCTGTAAGCTGGGGAAGTTATCATTTGGAAGTTGTTGCTCTGCAGTGGCTTGACAGTCTAACAATACAATATAAATCTCCTATTCATGCCGCTCTGGCAAGACTGAATCCCAGGAACAGGCAGCTACAGCCAAGTCTGGCGATAAGTTCTTGTTACAGCAACGCACCCTCGCAGCCGTCGCAGGCCCGTCCTCATTACCATATATTTTCCTACTGCACATGTCAAGAGTCATGCCAATGGACGTCATCGTAACTGGGCCTTACCATCCCTCTCCCGTGTTAAAACAGAAGGAGAGAAAAAAATCCATATATATATATCTTCTTCATAAACTCATAGTCCATCCAGCCCCCACAGATCTTGGGGCTTCCCCCCCCCTTTAAGCTTCTACAGCTTGCAATATTTCCCACTGTTTCTTTGGCTGGTGGATTGAAACTGAGCATCTGTCAAAGCCTTGTAAAATGGGATTCATGATTGTGAGCAAACAGCACCTTCCAGCCTCTCTGTGCTCAGGGTCTTTAGTGTAGGATTGCTTGCGGAATATGAAAGTGGTTCAGCCACGCAAAAGGATATTGGGATCGTGCCCAGAGGTGGTTGTTACGGAAGAGGAGTGTTCAAGAAATAATAATAATTTTAAAAATGGGTACTGAAAGAACTAGCAAAAAAACAAAAGCGATGACACAGTCGGCTGCGGTAGAGAGAACAAATTAATCAAAGCAGGCACCCCCCCCCCAAAAAAAAACCCCATTTCTTTCATTACAGAGATCCTGGCTATGCAGTTTTGTAACCATTAGGGAGGAAAAAGAAGCCAGACCCCTTCAGATTGTTCAAATTTAGCATGTTCAGCAGAAAGAGAATGGACAACTTATGAGCATGAATAGGCAGAGGTTATTAAACAAAAAAAAAATTAAAACCATGTTAGAATTTAAAGCTGACACATTTGCAGGTTTCAATTTCAACACAGAATGTTGTTAATGTTTGTTGAATATGCTTTGATCAATTTCCCTCCCCCCTCCCGTGTATTAGTTAGGGTTGCCAGGCATGGCATAGCAGCCAGCAAGAGACTGTGGGGGAGAGGACATGGGGGCCATTATCGGTATGATGTCACTTTCTGGAGAAAAAACCTGTAAGTGACTTCATACCTCTCTTTATGGTAAAACCACTGTACTTCCAATCACTCCTAGAAAGGACTGACATCATGGGAAATTTCAGACAGGTGATATCTCCCGGTAGGGAACCGGTTCTCAAACGGGTTCTGGTCTGTCATTTCAGACAGAACCCGTTTGAGAATCGGTTCCCTACCGGAATGTAACTGCCATTTCACACACAAAAGCTTCAGTCCCGTTTAGGAACCGGGACTGAAGCGTTTCACCTGTCAACTGCTTCTGAGTAGTCTCCAGTTCCCTCTCCCGGTTTGGATACGCTTTTTTCCCACCTTTTTTCGCCCGCGCGGGCGATCTCCGGCTGGTTTTTTTTTTTAAACGTTCGCTTTTTAGTGTTATAGCGCTATAGCGCTATAACACTATAACGGAATAGCACTATATCAATCCCATTTGAATGCATGGGGTGTTTTTTTATACTGCTATAGCGCTATAGTGCTATAAATCAAACTTTTTTTAAAAAAAATCGATCACCCGCATGGGAAGAAAACGGCGGGAAAACAAAGCGGTGCATGTCTGAAATGCCAAACCGCTTCTGAATCGGCTGGTTTCCGGTAGGGGCAAGCCATGTGTGAAACGGCAGAATCCCGGCTTGAAACCGGGAGAAACTGGGTAATGTGAAATTCCACCATTTCTGGGTTTTTCCCACATGTGAAATCACACTGATGCCCAATGGTTATTTTTTGGGGGGATTATTTTTCTCCTGCTGACTGCAGCAGCAGTGATGGGAAATCAGAATCGGGGATCCACCACCTCCTGCAGGGGCTTGATAGCCCTACTATCAGTTCTCCTTGCTGCTGTGTTTCAGCACAACTGCCCACATGCACACCTGATCTTGCTTCCCCCTGTCTGGATTTTCCAACATGGGCGATGCCAACCGGAATCACACCGTGAATGGGGGTGACATCACAAAAGCTCTATGTCCATCTCGATCTGACTATCTGATGAGGCCACTGAAAGCAAGTGAGGGGAATATATATCGCTATGCCTTTTTTCAACATGTTCCAGTGAAAATACGAGCTGTTTTTCAGCACTGTTGAAAACCTTCCTTAAAAATACTGAGTAGTCTGAGGTCGGCCATTGGAGATGTGCCAAAAAAGTTTCCTGCTGGGAACCCTGTGAGCAAAACCACCTCCTCCATTTATTCCAAAATGTATGGCGAATCATAGCTACAGTAATCATAATCACCCCAGTCCTGTTGTTTTTGGTTTGTATGAATAGGGTTGCCAACTCCAAGTTTGGACATTCCTGGATATTTGGGGGTGGAGCCTTGGGAGAGCACAGTCTAGGGAAGGGAGGGAGCCCAGCAGGGATGTGATGTCAGAGACTCCGCCCTCCCAAGCAGCCATTTTCTCCAGGGGAACTGATCTCTGTAGTCTGGAGGTCAATTATGAGTCCGGGAGCTCTCCGGGCCTCACGTGGAGGTTGGAACCCCTATGTATGAATTTCCTTTAACTGGGTCCTTCTTTACATCCTTTAGGCCTCAGCTATGGTTGTTGTTAGGAGCTGCGGTGGCTCAAGTGGTTAAGACGCTGAACTGCAGGCTGTGGAAGGTCGGTAGTTCAGCAGTTCGAGACCCGAGTGTGCCGCATGACGGAGTGAGCTCCCGTCTCTAGTTCCAGCTCCTGCCAACCTAGCAGTTTGAAAGCAAGAAATTGCAAGGAGATAAATAGGTACCACTTTGGTGGGAAGGTAACAGCGTTCCGTGCGCCTTGGTGTTTAGTCATGCCGGCCACATGACCACGGAAACGTCTTCGGACAGCGCTGGCTCTTCGGCTTTGAAACGGAGATGAGCACCGCAACCCTAGAGTCGGATTCGACTGGCTTTCGAGCAAGGGAACCGTTACCTTTACCTTTATGGTTGTTATGGAAGGTCTTCTCTATGCAATTCAGCACAGAGAGCAAGTAGCGTGAAGGGTAGGAGAGTGAGCGGCATCTCAACGAGAGGATTTGATTTTAACAGAAGGCATTAGGTTCAACAGGCTGGCGAGGAAACTCTGTGAATTCCTCGGCATGAAGCAGCCGATCATCAAACCATTCCTCCTATGCTAATTTCCTATTGCTGAAAGGCCCAGCAAAGACATCCTTGGAGACTGTCACCTCCTCTTTCTCAGCCGAGTAGCTGAGGAGCAGGAAAGGACATTTCCTTTTTCTCAGACAGGCTCCCAAAGCACAGCAACACTCGCTGCATCTCCAGAAGGGGAGTGATTAGATGAAGTTGCATGCAAGAGTGAGCTTAGACTAGCCTACACTAACGGGAAATAAAATTGTTTCCACACGGTGGGTAGGAAGCTCCCTGCATGCTAGTGGTACACCAGACCATTTTGAATGGCACGCAGGTTCTCTGCCCAAAGGATCAAGGCAAGCCCCTGAGATCCTGGCAGTGCCCTTGAGACTTAGTTTGGGTCCAGCATGTCTGGCCAAGTACAACCCATATCTTCCCTTCTGTTTGCTATCATACCAAACACCTTCACAAATAGACATTACAAGAAGGGGGACCCACGATACTCATGTGGGAGGAGCTCCACGTGGAGGAGGAGGAGGAAGCAGCTGCAGGTAAGCCTTCTCCTCCCCGGCACCAACAGCGAGGCCCGTCCAAGCCTTCTCCCCCCGCAGCACCAACTGTGAGGCCTGTGTGGCTCCCGCTGGCCCTGCCAAGCCTTCTCCCTCGCCCCCGGCACCAATGGCGAGGCCCGCCTTCTCCCCGCCCACCAATGGCAAGGCCCGTGCAGCTCCCGCCGGGCCCGCCAAGCCTTCTCCCCCGCCCCACAGCACCAATGGCGAGGCCCGCGCAGCTCCCAGCCGTTGGGCCTGCCAAGCTTTCTCCCTCCCCTCCCCCCTGTGGCGGTGGCAGCAGTTCTGCTGCTGCTCTTTCTCCTTGAAGTGAAAAGGGGCCGGTGAGCAAAGTGCGCACAAGCGCCCCCTGCATCTTGGGGCAGGCCAGCCCTCATGCAAGCCCGCCTTGCTTGCGAGCGCAGGCCCCCGCTTTCCTTTCTCTCTTTCTTTCTCTCTGTCTTTTTCTTCTTTTGTCTTTTTTCCTCTCTTTCTCTTTCTGCCTTTCTCTTTGCCTCTCTTACTCTCTCTCTTTCTCCCCCCCCTTTTTGTGTTTTTGTCTTTCTTGTTTTCTTTCTATCTCTTTGTCTTTCTCAGTCGTGGACTTCCCGCTAGGCTGCCCTGGGAGAGGCGGGGCTTCCTAGGTGACGCACACGCTAGAGAGAGTTTGGCGCCACTGGCAGTTTTGAGGCCTGCTCACTTCTCTCGCCGCCGTTCTTCAGGGACGTGTCACCTAACATGTCCCTGCTGAGAGGCGGCCACTTTCCGATGGTGGCTGGGAGGAAGCCGCCTGAGGCCTGAAGGAAGAAGCCACCGCCCAGGCAGGAGTGGGATGTAAGTCCAAGCATGCAAATGAACCCGGGAGGCCGGCCGCCTCGCTCCGAATTAATCCAGAACCAGAACTTTTTCAGTACTATCGCTTTCCCTTAATTCTGTACTCATAGACATCCTTCCCCGGTGCAGACTGACGTGCACCGCTTTGCACGTAAACAAACGCAAATCTGTGCAAAAATTGTTACAAGTGGCTGCTAATGGGCAGATCCTCTGTGGAGGCAAAGGCATTTCTTGCACTTGTACTGATAGATTTGTGGAGCAGTAGATCATTTGCTTGTATTCTGGAATAACAGGGTGAAGCCCTGAGCATAACCATATTTCTAATTTTACTTATTTAGTATGATTTTATGATAAATTTAATCGCACCCGGCCTCCAAGATACTAAAAGCATTGTACATGATTCTCTCCCTTCTGTATGGCCCTCCCAAGAGCCCTGTGAGGTAGGCTAGGCTCAGGAAGAGAGACTGGCCCAAGGTAGCTCAGTACTCTTCACGGCTGTGTGGGTCCGGGTTAACTTGGGTCTCAGATCTGATGCTTGAGCTCCTATTTTTATTATTGTAAAAAAATGATCTTTTTAAAAAATACAAGCATGAATTGGGAAGGGTGACTAATGCCTGTTTGGATCCCCCCCTTTTTGCTTCCCCTTCTGGCATCACTTCTGGTGATGTCAGGGGGCATGACATATGCTAATGAGCTATTATGCTAATAGCCTAGGAGCTCATTAGCATACCGTATGCTAATGAGTTCCTGCAGCTCTTTTACTATGAAATGACCCCTGGTTTCTCGTGTTTTGGCTGAGAAATTGCAGACAGTATACCAAGAAGTGATCGTTTCAGAAGAGGAGGAGGAGGAGGAGGAGGAGGAGGCGGCAGGCTCACCCCTACCCCAAATGTTTCTGCATCTCCAGATAATACCACGTCTATGTTTTCCAATGCTTTCTCTGTGCCCTGTTTCCAATCATTGCTACATAGCCTTGTCTGCCAAGGAGACTTTGCACATTGCTAAGGATTCTGGGAGTGTTCTCAGAAAAACACTCAGCACATGTTGGGTACTAATCAACAATGTTTGATCTCACTTTCCTTCTGTGAGCTGACTATGTGCATTATAGAGGATAAACAGTTGTCTTTTGGGAAATGTGTCTGCTGTTAGTGATGTCTTTTTTGAGGAAAACCTTGGAGTTATCTGGAACACACCTGGACAGGGGTCATTTAGTAGAAAAAGAGCTAGGGGAACTCATTAGCATAACTCATTAGCATATGCCACACCCCCTGACATCAGGGGCCCGGCGGTGGACCTGCAAGGCCAGCGGGAGTGCGAGGAAGCCCCGCCAAGGCCCTCCCTGGCCCCAGGCAGGCAGGGGTGGGGAGAGGCGGGGAGGAAGCAACTTACCCTCCCTCTTCTCCTGCCTCCTCCTGGCTGAATGAGGGCTGGAAGCGGGGTGGCTGGAAGCAGGGGGCGGGGCTTCGTCATGTGCCCCGCCCCCTGCACCTCACCCGGGGGAACTGCATTCCCCCCGCGTTCCCCCCCGAAATGACCTCTGCACCTGGAAAACCACTTGCATAATAGACTGTACTTGAAGGGGAACCCACAATACTCATGGGGGGGAGCTCCACGTGGAGGAGAAGGAAGCAGCCGCAGGTGAGTCTTCTTTCCGCCCCCCCACCAAGCCTTCTCCCTCCTCCTCCCCCCTGGCACCAGCGGCAAGGCCTGAGTTTGGCCCGCCAAGTCTTCTCCTTCCCCCCCCCCCCCGCGTGCGGCGCGCGGGCCGGGGCCGCTGCACTTTCTCTGCACATGCACAGGGAACACTCTTGTACTTTTGGGGGGATTTAAATATCCCATGTATACTTTTTTCAACTTTTTAGATTTTCTGCACATCTGGGGATTGCCCCAAATGTGCAGGAAAATCTCTTTGCCCCCCAGATGCCCCCAATGTGCGGATTTAGATATCTGCACCCAGGGGGCGCCTTGGCTGTTAGATATATAGTTTTGAATGAACACAGAGCAAGGTTTTCTCCTCTGACTTGAAGTGAATGGGGAGGTCTACAGGTTGAGCACAAGATGATTCCTCAAGCCCTTAGATTCTTGATGTTTTAAAAAGTTTTGTCAAATTCCTATATATAAATCTCAGTGACAGATGCTCTGAAGCGGTTGTGATATTTGTTTTACCCAGCTCAAAATTAAACTGACCTTTTTGACTTTTTTTTTGCAAAAGAACCCCAAAACAGGGAGTTTTCAGGTGCCAGTCAGATGTATGTGTGCATCTGACCGGCCTGTATGATTTTGTTTTAAACCTTATACTGAGTTTTACCTCCTGTAAACTGCCTTGGAGATATCATTTCTGGAAGGCAGAATCAGTAAATAAAAGACTGGATCCATTCACTTCCTCTATACACCACCTGATTGCCAATCATCATGTGTCACTCGATTAGCCGTGCGCCACAGGTATGTCTGGCACAAAGGGAAACGGGTAACAGGATATGGATGCAAGCAGACAGAAATGAAGCAGAGAACAGGCTCTGGATGCCTTAAATAGCCTGAGGAAAGAAAACTGACAGCAATTGGTGGAATCAAATTAGCCTTGGAAAGGTTTAAATAGCACAATTAGAATACATGATGCGTTTGCAGGGCACCCTAAGCAAAAGAGACATCTGGGTCCTAAGGAGCTTGCGATTTAAATTTTGGTCGAGGGTCAGAGAACAAGGAGGGGGGAGAACAAAGGAAAGGGGGCGGATGTGAGAAAGTGCAAGTACATGTACTTCGGCTTGGTTTCAGTTGGGAAATATTGTTTTATGAAATTCACTTTTAAAGATATAACTTATTGATCCCTCTGATTCTCTCCTTTATGTTTTAAAACATGGCTTTCTCTCTTTGAAGAGACGACTCAGTGCCCTCTTTTGTAACTTCAGCCCTTGCGGTTGTTTTATGTTGCAGGCCACAAGGTGGTGCTCTAGCAGGAGGACAGGAAGGTTTGGGAGAACACCGCCTGCCTCTGAACATTCATAGAGTGAAATTCGGAAGTTGTGCAGGACCTGCCTTCCTGCCTCTCCTCTGATATTTTTCTTTGATCAAAATGGAATTGATTAGAAACAGAAACAGCGAAATCCAAATTCTTTAAAAGAGGGAAAAGATTGTTGGATTTCAGGGGGAAACTGGGTAAAGAAGAATAAAGATAATTTCTTTCAATAATGCTAGCTGGGGATGAGTTCTAGGGATTTAAACCAAAAGTTTCCAGGAAAGTCTGATTTGATATTTCTATGGAGGATGGATTGGGGGAAAATGGGTTGAAGAGCTCAGAGTGGTGTATACTATTGTCTCCCTTCCACATTTTATTCTCACAACCCTGTGCAGTGGTATGAGCTGGGAGTAACTGACTGGCAAGGTCAACCAGTAAGCTATGCAGTGGTATGAGCTGAGAGTAAGTTAACTGACTGGCAAGGTCAACCAGTAAGCTTCCTGACAGAGTGAGGATTTGAGCCTGAGTCTCCCAGACCTTTATAGAATCATAGAATCACAGTTGGAAGGTACCTCCAGGGTCATCTAGTCCAACCCCCTGCACAAGGCAGGAAATTCACAAATACCTCTGCCCCCCACACTCCCAGTGATCCCTGTTCCATGCCCAGAAGAAGGCAAAGCCCCCTACAGGATCTCCGGCCAAACTGGCCTGGAGAAAAATTGCTTCCTGACCCCAAAGTGGCGATCAGCATTTCCCGGGGCATGTAAGGAAGGGCCACGAGAACTGAGAACTGAGGCAACCCTTCCTGCCCTCCCTCTCGTGATCTGCCTACGTTCACAGAATCCGCATTGCTGTCAGATGGCCATCTAGCCCCTGTTTAAAAACCTCCTAAAGAGGAGAGCCGATCACCTTCCGAGGAAGCCTGTTCCACTGAGGAACCTCTCTAACTGTCAGGAGGTTCTTCCTAACATTTAGCCGAAAACTCTTTTGATTTCATTTCAACCCCTTGGTTCTGGTCCAACCTTCTGGTGCAACAGAAAACAACTCCATCCTCTATATGACAGCCCTATCTCACACACTAACCCAGGGGTCCCCAATGGGGTACCCATGGGTTCCATGATGCCAGGGCTATTTTTTGGCAGGAACGCACAGGAACGGAGTTCCGGCTGGCTCCCAAGTTGGCCACGCCCAGCAGGAACTCATTAGCATAATAGGCCACACCCAACAGCAGAAACGCATTAGAATTGGCTACATTAGGGGTGTGTGGCCTAACATGCAAAGGAGTTCCTGCTACAAAAAAAGCCCTGCATGATGCCCACCAACACCTTTCCTGGCACCTACCAAGAATTTTCAGAAAGTAGGCAGGGCCAGGTAAGTCTTCTCGCTGGCAAACCTTCTGATTGGCTATGCAATTTTTTTTTTAAATGTGACTTTGGCAGCAGCTGCCCTCCCAGCACAAGGATATTCACTGTGTGATTGAGGGTGAGCTGTGGCAGCCATTTCTGCGGCTGGTTCTGCCTCCCGCAGCAGCCATTTTGTGACAGCCATTGTGTGGCTGTGCCCACCATACAGTGTCAAGAGTTCCAAAGGTTGCCTGCAGTCTCCAAAAGGTTGGGGACCCCACCTCTAACCACTGTACCACAGTTGAGAGAAAGATGGAGTCATAAAAGTGTGCTAAAGAGACACAGGAAACAGCCAGGGAGAGTGGATGATTCCATGGACTCGATACCTGACTGCATCTTGAAAAAGCTAAAGCGAGCTTTCTGTAAGAGAAAAAGAAAACTGTTAAATCCTTCAAAATATTATTCAATTAATATCTTCCACTTTTTTCGCAAAAAAATATATGCAAACCTTGCAAACTTTTGCCACTCAATGGCTGTGATCAGACGAGCTGGTTTTTTGTTTTTGTTTTTTGCTTTCCCCCTCTGGATTAAAAATGCTCATCCAGACAGTAATATCTGTATCCTGTTCCCCAGTTGTCGGTGCCCTGTTCTCACCCCGGACTTTCCTGACACTGGAAAAAGTCTGATCTTCACGGACTGAACTGGTCTCACTGTGCATTTCCTGATGTCTGAATGAACTCTCTCTTGCAAAATCAAGCCATTTGGGAAGTCAGATCGAAAATGCATTGAAAATATCTACATGTACTAATTACAAAGACAATTGTTATAAGATGATGTATAGGTGGTACATGACACCAAAGAAAATTGCAAATATGAATATGAATATGTCAAATAAGTGCTGGAAATGTAAGAAAAAGGAAGGTTCCTTTTATCATATGTGGTGGACATGTGAAAAAGCAAGAGCTTTTTGGACTCAAATCCATTTAGAGATGGAAAAGATTTTAAAATGTACATTTAAAAAGGAACCGGAACTGTTACTCTTGGGACTGAAAATGGAGGAAGTTAATGCAGATAAAAAAACTTAGATGTGGTACATGGTGACAACAGCTAGACCTGCTTATGGCACAAGGTTGGAAACAGGAAAAAACACCGGGAATTGATGACTGGATTAAAAAATTACTGCTTGCAGTTGAAATGGACAAAATGACAAGGAAATTGAATAATAGAGATGCAGAGGATTTTTACAGAGACTGGAAAGATTTAAAAGACTATTTGGAAAAATATAGAGACGTAAAAGATACCTTATTTAGTTTTGATAATTACTAAAAATAGAACCATTATGGAGACTGTAGAAAATGAGGAGTAAGAAAGACGGAGTGGACATAAGAGTTACCTAGTGAAATATAAGAAATATGTAATGGAAAATTGAATTTAGAAATAAGAATGCAGGAGGTCGAAGCACTATGGGAAGCCATATATAGGGGAGGGAAATGGGAGGGGGAAGGATGTAACAAGGGTAAAAGATATAAGTTTTATTGTTGAATAGAAGAGGGTAGTATCTGGATAATTTGTGGTTAACTGTGGATGGTTATATCCTAAATAAAAAAATTTGGTACAAAAAAAAAAGGGAAGTCAGATCGTACATTTCCATTGGTGCACCATTTTTAAAATTCAGTTAGCAGTGTGTGCATAAGCGGATCTTCACCCCAGGGTTTTGAATCACTGCTTGTGCATTTCTGCACCCAAACCTTCTGTTTTTCTTGGGGTTGGAAAGCCATGGAAATAGTCCCTAGTTAGGCTCCCATATCGGCAGGGAGCCTGGGATGGCTGGCAACCCTAATTCAGGGAGACTTGAGTAAAGCTGGAAAAATTTAAAAATCCAGGCAGCCTTGCTTCTGAGCAAACTTGGGGTGAATATCTGCCCTAAAAGTCTGTGCAGAGCTTTCTGGGCAGGGATCTTGGATAATGTTGGGGGGGGGGAGGTTAACCAGACTACAGAGATCAGTTCCCCTGGAGAAAATGGATGCTTTGGAAGGTGGACTCTACAGCATTGTACCCCACTGAGGTCCCTGTCCTCCCCAGGCTCCACCCCCAAATATCCAGGAGTTTCCCTGCTTGGAGCTGGCGACCCTGCTCCCCATCCCACTTTCCCCCATGCAGAATGTGTTAGCAGAAAAAGGGTTTTCTGCTTCAGAGTTGCTGTTTGAGAGCATCCCTTGGTTGACACAAGAGTAAATGTACTGACATCAATGTGGCTACTCTCATGTAAATCTGCATGATGCTTACCCCCCCCCCCCCCAATGTATTCCAAGGAAGAGAGGCAAAGTGAAAGAGGCTGAGAGGAGCCGCAATAATTGGCAGAGGCATCGCGGAGCTGTCAAAATGGAGTAGTGCTTTGAGTGAGCGCTTCTGCGCATGCATGAAAGACAATTTTAAAAAGGATGCCTCCCAACCACTCACTCTGTGGTTATCGCAGAGCAATAATCTGAACAGTCAACCATGGAGTGAGTGCACGGTGAGGCAGGTTAAGGGTGGCATGTTTGGACAAACTTCTCTGGAACAAATAACACTGGATAAAATAGAGGCGTGGCCAGACTGCACTGAGCCTGTCATCTGACCACAGTCAATATGTTTTCCAGTCTCTCAGCTGGTGAGTCCTGTTTAAAACCCATCAGGAGAGTGAAGCAGCAAAGTTTGGAATTAAACAGCAAGGAACAAATTTCCCAGCAAAAGAGTGCAAGTTGTAGAAGAAAAGTTTCAGGTTGGCGGGGATTTTAATTGAAGCGACTCTGCCACTTTTTAGTCAACGGATCAGCACACGGATCAGGCAATTGTGAATATTTTCCTCCAGTCGGATGCTTTTAAGCAGGCGTCATCCCTAAGCATTTCTTGACAGGCGCTCGGAAACATAATGCACTACGGGTTCCATTTCCTTTCTCCTAATAAAATGCAAAGCTCTGTTTTCAAAAGAATATGCTAACGTTTTAAGCCCTTTTTGTTAGTATAAATGATAATGCAGTCAACATAAGGGCCTCATCGGCCCCTTGAAGTATTCCTACATCTAATTCCTATTCACCTTAACACAAACGTGCCGTGCTGTGCGGGAAGAGAAATCTTAATGCCTGCCTTGCTTGAAAGCAACTTGTTTGGAGATATGCAAAGTGTTTGTTTAAGGATAAAAGACGAGCCCCTGAATGGGCTAAACAGAAAAGAAAGGGGAGACTGTGTCTGGTGCAACAGGAATTCCCATGGGGTGGCTGGCATTAGCGCAGGAAACTTGCTTAATGGCTTTGATGAATGATTACTTCCCTTGACCTTAGAGCAAACCTGAACCATCAATTCATTTACTTAGTACATTTTATCCCACCCTTCCTCTGAGGATGGTGGCATACATGGGTCCTCCTCTCCTCCCTTTTAACTTTACATTTTAAACAGGCCACTTTGGCCAAGGATCCTGGAAGTTTTTTGCCACCAACAATCCCATGTGTACATTGGGAATATTGGACTGGCCCACTACCGACGGCGCCATTCAACATCTGGCCCACAGGACTGGCCTGAAGAGCAGAAGATGACCAGAATGAAAACGCATGCCATCCATTTTAATATAGTTTAATATTTTGGGCATGTTAATGTTTATTGTTGATATTAAGTATGTTTTATGCTATTTTAATGTTGTATGTGAAATCGGCATATTTTGCCGTCTTTTGTAAGCCGCCCAGAGCCTGTTTACAGGATGGGCGGGGTGTAAGTATAAATAAATAAATCTTCTGGGCGTGGAGCAAAGGTCACTGGGTGTGTGTTTGGGGGGAGGTATTTGTGAATTTCCTGCAATCCACAGGAGGTTGGACTAGATGACCCTGGAGGTCCCTTCCAGCTCTAAGATTCTATGATGCTATCTCTGTGAGGCAGGTTAGGCTGAGGGAGAATAGCTGCCCAAGGTCACCCTGCAGGATTTCAACTTGGATGTTCCTTAGGTCACATCTGCCAAGTCAAATATGGCCACCATACTTTTCTTTTTTGCAATCAAATCACAGCTGACTTATGGCAACCCTGTGGGGTTTTCAAGGCATGAGATGATGAGAGGCAGTTTACCATTGCCTGCCTTGGTGCTGGGACCCTGTCTTTCCTTTGTGGTCTCCCATCCAAACACTAACCATGGCTGACCCGCCTTAGCTTCATGAGATTTGAGAAGATTGGGCTAGCCTGGGCTATCCAGGTCAGGGATATTCCTTAAATCACATCTGCCAAGTCAAATACAGTCACCAGACATACATGGTAGCTTAAAACCTTCTCTCTTTTTTTTAGTGGTTCCAGGTGGTTTAGAAGGTTATCTAAACCCTGTTGGGATAGCGATTGGCTGTGGGGTGACAAGTTGTACAGGTCTGTCTTCAGGAATGTACGTATTATGGTAGATGTCAGAAACCTGGTGAACTTTGACATTTTGCTGGTCATTTTTAAGATTTCAAGAGTCAAGTGCAAATGTCAGAACTCCAGAATTCCATAAGCAGAATCTCAGAAGACTAGAGATGTGTGCTCAAGGGGATGGAATTTATACTACATAAGGTGTCCACATATCGTCGTTTCATTCTGAATTATGATATGGTCAGTTACTTGTGATTATTGTGAGCTGGTGTAAAGCGATCCAGGAAATCTTGATGTCAAATCTCACACCAGCCATAAATGCAACAGGTGCGAAACCCGCTACAAATAACTGTGTGACCTCAATCTCAGTCCCCCATCTATAACATGGGATTAATACTACCATCCTACCTTACAAGACTGCTACGATGATTAATGTGTGGTAAACCTGTATCGTAAGGGGGATCCTCGATTGAAGTTCTTAGACCAGTAAGTATGAGGATAGCAGGCGGGGAGGGCAATTTTCTGTCTGTTTTGTCATTGCAGTTCCAGACAATTGTTAGGCCTGGCAAACTTCACTTGATTGACTTCTTCAATAAAGTTGCCAACCTCCAGGTGAAGCCTAGAGATCTCCCAGGGTTATAACTGATCTCCAGGCAACAGAGACCAGTTCCCCTGGAGAAAATGGCAGGTGGACTCTAGGGCATTATTCCCTGTTAAGGGCTCTCTCCTCTCCAAGCCCTGCCCTCCCTAGGCTCCATCCCCCAAACTCCAGGTATTTCCCAAGTGGGATTTGGCAACCCTCAGTCAGATGTAAAGACAGCTCCTGACCATATCGTCTCTCTAGTCCATGTTGATGTTTGTGAAGAGCAGCTTTGAGCCGGAGCAATAGTTCCTTGTTCTACAAGTCCGACTCATTGCCGATTTTTTTTTTAGATTTGTCAACCCGCTTTCAGTCCTGTCTGAACAAGTAAGCTGGCTCTGGTGCATCCTTTCATTACTCCTGATAAAAGGAGGAACCAAGGAGTGTCCCTGCCACTTCTCCAAAGTTTAGAAAGCCGACAATGACCCACCACTAACCCACCACAGCTGTCCGAGCTCTTCTCAAGGAAACAAAGATCTTTTGAAAAGACAGAAGCAAAAAAAAGAAAAAGAAAAAGTAAGGTATTTTAATTGGGAACAGCAACATTCTGCATAAAACAAAAGAAAGAGATCCATGCAAAGGCAAAATGGGAAGAGCTTGTTTTGATATCAGAATTTTAATGACTTTGTGGCATCTCTAATTTGTTATGTATCTGCTTTGGAAATGTCACGGCCAGTTCTTGTGATAATTACTGAATCTCAAGATTTATAGGGGGAAGAAAAGTACCCAATATGGAGATAATTGCACAGTTGGATATTTATGAAAAATGTAGAGAGGGTTCTCTCTCTCTCTCTCCTATAAATACTGAAGATTCGGTAATTATCACTACAGCGACTTGTTAAAGTATCAGAAAGCAGGAAAACAAACAAACAAAAATGCCAATGCATTTTTTTCATTAAAATTCACAAAACACATCATCGCATTGCATTGATCTGAAGATTACAAATGGCTGCGCGCTGCACAGAGGGGTCTCACAGAGTTTACAGCAGCACTGCTCATAACAGCCCAAAGGTTTGGCTTCTGGGGGATTATGGCGCAATAATTGATTCTTGGCAGCATTTATGGGTAAATCGGTACAAAACGGAGTCTGCGATCATTTGAGAGATTTTTCACAAATCAGATGAAATCCCGAAACCAGGGATATGCATGCAAAGTACTTAGATCAGTATACTGTCTAAGAACCCTGAAGGAGGGAGGGGGGGACGGGACGACGACAAGAATAAAACTTCAGTAGAGTTGCAGTAGAGTTTGTTTTCTAATAGGGGGGAAATTAGTTAATCAGTTTCTGATGCTGTAATTTCTCCTTATATATAAAGCCGTAGTCCAACTAACCAAAGAAGATTCCTACACATCAAGAACTAGGGATGCTCGAACCTCTGCTGGTTCAGCTCATTTCATATATAATCAGCCATTGTGAATAAACCCGAGACTGATTGCTGATCGGATCGTGTGATCACTGACCCTTTAGCTGGAGTTTGCTGGGCAGCTGCATGTCTGCATCTAGTACAACATCACATCCATGCATGAGTAAGGTTGCCAATCTCCAGGTGGTGGCTGGATGTATCCTAAGATTACAACTGATCTCTAGGTGACGGAGATCAGTTCACTTGGAGAAAACAGCCACTTTGGAGGGAGGACACGATGGCATTATACTGCATTGAGGCCCAACCCCTCCCCTCCACAGACTCCACACTCACACTCACATGGCATTCCCTGCCACAGGAGGTGGTGGCAGCTGCAAGCATGGACGGCTTCAAGAGGGAATTGGATAAGCATATGGAGCAGAGGTCCATCAGTGGCTATTAGCCACAAGGTATAGATAGGAACTCTCAGTCTGGGGCAAGGGAGGCTCTGTATTCTTGGTGTCTGGGAGGGGGCAACAATGGGAGGTCTTCTAGTGTCCGGCCTCACTGGTGGACCCTCTGATGGCACCTGGTATTTTTGGCCACTGTGTGACAGAGTGTTGGACTGGATGGGCCACTGGCCTGATCCAACATTGGCTTCTCTTATGTTCTTAAATCTCCAGGTATTTCCAACCTGGAGCTGTCAACCCAATGCATGAGAGAGCAAAGGAGTATGGAAATTGTATTTCCCCCAGGGTATTTTAATGCCCAAGATTTTCTTCCCAAATTTCTGTTTCAGCATATGCCATTCCCCCTCGATATTGAGCATCACTTTACAGGACAAATGTCTTCCCTTTGGGTAGGGCTGCCAAGTCCCCACTGGGGGCAGAGGATCCCCCAGCCCCAGGTTCTTTTGCCCACCATCACACTGAGGTAGCAGAAGAAAAATGAAAAATGAAAATAAGGCCTTGTCTACTTATTCCTGATGCATCCTAGAGCTACACGTAAGTGACAAAGGGTAAATCTAGGAATCACCAGAAACTCAATGGTAGCAACTTCCAGTTTTACTATAGAGTTTCTGGTGATTCCCAGAACCACCCACTGTCACTTTCTAGGTAGAGTTCACCAGGAAGTCTATGGTAAGTACTTTCTGTAAGTAAACGAGGCCCTATTTTTCTTTTTAATTTTTCTCCTAGGATACTGCTCCCCAACAACCCTCCTGCTGGCAGCCAGGCACTGCCTGGTCACCCTTCCTTTGGGGAGCTTTGTTTCAACAGCTCACCTCTTCTCCCAAGGTATTTTGTCCCACTTTGAGGCTCCATTTCAGCATGTCACCTTTCTAAGCCCACATTCTGGCAACTCCTGCTCTAAATTGAAGCTTTTGCAAAAGCTGTTAGGCTGTACTTTCTTCCTTGGATAGCCAATTGGAAGTTCCATGGTGGTGCTCTAGACAGGCAAAAATGCTGAATTTTATTTATGATGCTATATAACTGGCCAACCTCTGAGCCACCACGGTCTGTGGTTTGGCAGTTCAAGAACCTCGTGCCCTGTGATGGAGTGAGCTCCCATCTCTGGCCCCAGCTCCTGCCAACCTAGCAGTTCAAAAGCAAGAAATTGCAAGTAGATATTGGTACCGCTTTGGTGGGAAGGTAACAGCATTTCATGTGGCTTGGTGTTTAGTCATGCCAGCCACATGGCCACAGAAACGTCTCCTGACAATGCCGGCTCTTCAGCTTGGAAAACTAGATGAGCACCGCCCCCTAGAGTCGGATTTGACTGGCTTTTGAGCAAGGGAAACCTTTACCTTTACGTTATAACTGGCCTAATGATTTCAAATGGGTCTGCATGATTTTAGATGGGGTCACCTGCACCTGGCCAGTCTTTCAGCCCACTGAAAGTTAGAGACCCTTTTAACTGGAAGTAACCATGATACCACTCTGGCTGTTGCTAAGTTTTTTGTCCTTCCCCCCATGTAGTTAAATCTAACAGATAGTTAGATTCAGATACCTGCTCACTGTTATAATAATTATTGGCCCTGGTCACACAGGCCAGAAAATGCGGGGGGGGGGAGCGTGGCTATTTGTGCCGTCCCATCCTGAGGGGCCATTATGGGATCAGATGCGACGGCAGCTACCCCGCGGCAAAGAGGACGACGGGGGAGAAAGCCGTGCGTCGGGTGCGTGCAGGAAGTCTGCATGCAGCCCGTGGCAAACCATTTGCCAGCAGGTCATCCCAGGTACTTTTTAAATGCACATCTTCAGCGGCTTGCCACGGGGTCGCCACGGGAGTGCTACGCCTCCCAGATGTTCCTGTGTGATCGCGCCCGGATACTCCGCGGGACTCCCGTGCCTTCAGCGGGGCAAATGCTCCGTGTGAATGGGGCCATTATTATCACTGTTCTCTTGTTGTTATGCTGAACTGTTAACGCTCAAGACTGTCGTCATAAGAGCAGAGAATGAAAATAAATATGGGTCACCCCGAATTTACCATCTAATTCGCATATCGTGTACAGGTCCACAGACTGCACCCCCCAAATCCCAGTGCTTTGTGGTGGTGAAGTCAGGAGAAAAAAAGAATAAAGCAAGGTAACTTCCCCAAGGAGCTTAAAACTAAATTTAGGCAGTGGGAGAGAGCGCAGAGAGGGGGGGGAAGGGATAGAAAGCGGACACAGTAATTGAAAAGAAGAATCTCCACGGGCAGGGAGTGCCTGAAGCCCCCAAAATACAGCATCTGGCTTAGGATGGAGAAGAATATTTTCACTCCCCTCCCCTTATAGACTCTTTCCTTAGTTCAGGGAAGAAACAAACCCCTGGAAATCTGTGTGTCACTGCAGTAACATAACTACATTTACCCTTTAAAAAAAAAGGAATTCATTCGGAGAGGCCACTGTTGTTATTTTTTTTTTAAAAAAAATTACAAACAACTAAAAGAAGATTTAGGGGAAAATATTATTAAGATTTCAATCATTCCCACCCTCCTGTGACATTTTGTATTGGGGAATTTGACTCCCCCCCCCCACTTTTCCTTGTATCATCAGATTCATACAAAGAAAACATATTTATTTAATAGGAAGAGGAGTTGCTAGAATAAGGGCAGAGTGAAAGCAAACACTCTGCTGTATAATTAAAGCCGCAGCAACAGAAGTAGGCTGTGTCGGAAGCGCCACGCACAGCATTTAAACTCCCTTGAAAAGAAAAGTCCATTATATATACACACACAGCTGGTATGTGGGGACGATGCTGTGATCCTGCATAAGAGTGACAGAGGGAAATTGGAGCCTTCGGAGGAGAAAGAACAGATGCTAAGGCTAACAATATTTACTTGTGAATCCATCTTCACAAACGAAGAGGATTGGCCTAAGTCAGGGGAATCAGTTTTCCAGGAAGAGGAAAGGAAGTATTAGGGAGCACATAGAACAAAATGCAAATACCTGGAGTTGCCAGCCTCCAGGTGGTGGCTGGAGATCTCCTGAGATTACAACTGATCCCTAGGTGACAAAGATCGGTTCCCCTGGAGAAAATGGCCACTTTGGGAGGTAGACTCTATGGCATTATACTGAAGTCCCTGTCCTCCTCACACCCTGCATTCCTCATGCCCCACCCCCCAAATCACCAGGTATTTCCCAACCCGGAGCTGGCAACCCTCCTGTTGCTTGGATTGGAAGGTCTCCTGGCCCCACCCTGTGGCTTGTGAGGTGACTGCTCCAGCATCTCCCAATGAGTTTCAGGGTTAAATGGGGAGAATTTAACTTAGGTCTTAGTCCAACGTACTCTCTACTACGCCACTCTGGCTCCCCAGTGGATAAATCATTTCCATCTCCCTGTCATATTTGCAGTTATACTACCTTGCATTCTTGGGGGCCAATTTCCATGTAATGACCTCTCCACAGAAGATACTAAAAATGCAGTACTTCTTGGCTTACTGTACTTTTCAGTAGTTACTTTATGGCAGCTTTGCTGATAAGGCAACCACACCAACAAAACCAGACACTTGTCAGACTTGAGTAGCTAAAGGCTACTGAGCATGCTGACTTACAATAGCACCAACCGAAATCTTTTTTTGTCACCCACAGTTGGGATCAGATATAACTGTGCTATAGAAAATGAGGTCAAAATGAGTTTAAATTAGGGGAAAGAGGCTGAGAGATTGTGTAACGTACCATTTTACACACAAACAAGGCAAAAACGTGTATATGGGGAGAGCATATTATTGCTTATTTTGGAAAATCTGCAGTGCTGCTAAAATGGATAAAGATCTGGTTTTCTTCCTTCCCCACTAGAGACAGATCTTTCCCCCTTTCTTTCAAAAGAATCTGGACAGAGGTTAACATGATTTTCTGACATGTTCTCATTTATGCTTGGATCCTACAAACAGGAATCACAGTTTAGTGGTGCAACATAGGGTTTCCTGCTATGGTAGGCAACTTCCTGCTCCCAGCTCCCAGCTTCCTGCAGCTTCATGCAACGCTCTAGGAATTTCCCAGATCTCAATGGCAAAAACCTACAAACATGACACTATCCACCACCAACCCACAACCAAGGCCCATTACACACACATGCATCTTACTGCAGATTTTCAGAGCAGTAAGCCTTTAATCTTTACTTTGGATTCTGTGCCCACCTTATGCACCATTCTTTTTCCTCCAATGTATCTTTTTCTGCAGCTACAATTTAAATACACACTTTTCTAAATCAGGGTGGAATGTCACTTGTGACTTTTAAAAAAAATGCAATTGCCCAATTGCAGCTGCACAGTAGTGTCCAGCAAGCACTTTCCAGATTTAGTGCACACATTTTAGTATAAGTTCCTTGAATGAAAGAGAACAGAAAGGAAGGAAGGCAAAGGGGGGGAGGGAAAATCCCACTGTTGAAACTGACCAGAATTTTTCTGAAACTGACAAGCAGCTGTGAAGCTGTTTTTCCATATTGTGGAGCACTAGGGGATTCTCTGTAGTGTTATTGGCCACTGTGAAAAATGGGAGTCACACCATCTCATAATATGGGGAAATATGTTGAGTGTACAGAATACTCAGTAGAACCCATTGTAGAGTGTACAGAATACTCAGTAGAACCCACTGAAACTGGCATTGCAAGCTGGGATCATTGGCAATGTGTGTGTGTATGCGCACACCTTTGCAAAGTTGGCTGCAAGTCCACCATGCTTTGAACAGGGCAGCAATTTGTATTGGGAGGAGTCCCCTGGCAGAAGCTCTGGAGAGCTTTTTTAGTCTTGTGCCACTAAACTGGGGGGGAAAAAACAGGGGGGGGGCAGTTTCGCGATGCCCTAGAGCAGTCGCGATGCCCTAGAGCAGCTGCATACGTTAATTTCCTACCCTTCCTTGCAAAATTGCATGGTTTTCTCTTTGTGATTCTTTAATTTGATCCTGCACACTGGTCGCAACCTTGGCCTGTCCTGTGTGGATTGCACTCTTTCTCCAAATGGATCAATCCCAAGCGATTCTTAAATTCAGCAGTTCACAGAAGCTCCATGTGGCTCAGCCACCATTTTAGTGTTAGGCTTATAGAGACAGCCAAAATGCCTCCCCCCCCCCAAAAAAAACCCCTTTGTTCACTAAGGCATGAAAGGGAAAAATGCTTTCAAAGCTTTAGGCTTCCCATCCTGGTCTCTCTTTCTTTACATCTCACGTCAATTTCATTCTACTCCAGTGATTCCCCCCCTTATTTTGTTTGCATGCAGCACTGAAATCTCTCTCTCTTTTTTGCACTGGGGACACTGTCGTTTGCCTCTTCTCTGATCTGCCTTTCAATTCAATACCACCAAGGAACTAAACCTCGCACAGCTCCTTTTAAACTCCCCCTGTAGTTTATTTCTATATATAAAAAATTCAGCAATCTGAGACTAGTGACAGTCTCATATCACCAGACTCATGCCGCTTGTCAAAAAACCTAAAAAAAAATAAATGAGGGGGAAATGGAGCTTGTACACCGGTGAGGATGATGGAAGGTGCAGAATGGGCAAAATGACCTCGATCTGCAAAAGGGTAGGGAGGAAATCTGGGGGAATCTGTATACTTTTGAATTACCTTCAGCTTGGAAGTGAAACAAGGGGAAAACTGGCACAAAAGCACTCTCATAAAAGCTGGGGAAATAGTGACCAGAAAGTGAACTGAGCACTGAAGAGAGGAAAATCTATGTGGAACAACAAAGAAAACCCAACAGACATATACGGTGGAAGCAAGGGAAAACACCCACGAATAATAGGCCCAAGACAAAAAGAGTCAGCTCCTTGTCAGCTCTGTACAAAGTATTTACTTGTGAGTCAATTTTGGAGTGGAAAAAAGGAATAAGAAAAGCTTGAGAAAAAGTGCTTTGGTTGATTAAGTCCACAACAGTCAACTTGCTCTCGGGGGAGAAGGAGATCAATCCTTATTAACTTGTTAGAATCCCTTCAAGAGATTTAGAGGATTTGGTAGACAGCCGAGGTACAACTTGTACCTCAGATAGGAAGGATGGATGTAACATGGTTTAGCATTATTCAAAATATTTATATATTGCCTTTCCACCGCAAGGGCCCGAGGTCTTTCACCACCACATCGTCCAATTAAAGACAACCCACACAACGATACAATCTAAAGCAAAAATACAAATGCTAGCCATGCCAACTGAAACATGAAAAGCAATTTAAAAGCACCTGCAGCACTAAAAGAGTGATAACTAAAAGCAAGCAGCAACCAATTAAAATCATAGCGTGACCAAAGAAGGAAGAAGGAGGGTAGAGAGGGGACAAGCACACACGATGACCATTGAAAGCCAACTGAATTAAAAAGGGCTTGGACCTAGTGGAGCACTTCCGTAGATGGAAGGATTTCCTCTCATGGACTACAGGTTTCTCCCCACCACCATTCCAGCATTTTGGAGGGTGGTGTAGGCCACAAACAGAGGGAGAAGGGGAGAAAATTGTGCTTGACAGGCAGAAATCTTTCCCTCCATGGGGTAGGGTAACCAACCTCCAGGTGAAGCCTCAAATTCTCTTGGAATTGCAAGTGTTTCCTGACCATAGAGAGCAGCTCCCCTTGAGAAAATGGCATCTTTGGAGGGAGGCATTACATCCCCATTGAGCTTCCTCACCTCCCCAAACTCTATCCTCCACAGACTGGCAACCAGTGGGAGATCAGGGGGCAGAGACATGGTGGGTTGGCCATCAGCGATGGTGTGACATCACTCCTAGAAAGATCCAGGTCACACCTCTCTAGGAATTGCCAGAAACTCTCTCTCTCTCAGAATTGCCAGAAACATGGCAACCCTAATCCCCAGGCACTGCCCCCAGATCTTGAACCTGCTGAGGTAATCTGTCCAGAGAAAAGGGAATCAAATCTCCCTTCAGGGTAGATTTGCTTTAGCTGAGGCTCACTCACAAAAAGTTTGTAACTTCCTCTGTGTGTGTGTGTGTGTGTGTGAAGTTGAGAGCCAGTTTTACTTTATATATTGAAGCCATCCATGCAAAGCATTTACCCTATTAAATACTTTATTTTATGTTAAATAAAACTTCACTGTTCATCTCCATCTGTGTCTTGCCTGTCTAGTCAAATATCTATGAAAAAGTGATTTCTGTTTACCTCATGCATAATTACAGCCTCAGTCTAGCAGGTTTCTAAATAAGAGACCTTGGGGGGGCACAAAGGAGGAGGAGGAGGAGGAGGACATTGGATTTATACCCCACCCTTCACTACCCAAAGGAGTCTCAGAATGGCTTACAATCCCTTTCCCTTCCCCTCCCCACAACAGACCCCCTGTGAGGTAGGTGGGGCTGAGAGAGCTCTCTCGAGAACTGCCATTGAGAGAACAGCTTTGAAACAATTTATGACTGACCCAAGGTCACACCAGCAGCTGCATGTGGAGGAGTGGGGAATCAAACCCAGTTCTCCCAGATTAGAGTCCACGCTCCTAGCCACTACACTAAACTGGCTCCCATAGTTTACACACTACCAATCCTTTAATCAAAGCTCGAGTCCTCCTTTTTATTTGTTTGTAGATGGTTCTGGTTTAAAGAATCTATTGGAGAGGCCAGAGTGGGGGTTTGGACGTTGTTCAGTCCAGCAGGCAGTTACCTCAGAGCCTCCCCCCCTTACCCCACAGCCACCACAGTGACCTTGGGGAGCATTTCTTCTCTTTCCTAACCCACCTCACTGAGTTATTTGTCAGGAAAGAAGAGCGAATGGAGAACCATGTATACAGAGATCTCCTTGGAAGAAGGATGCAATAAACATTTACTAGATCTGATAGTTATTCACTCAGACTGTACAAATGGAATTTCTATTAGGTGTGAAAGGCCAGCGAAAGATTTAAAGGACTAAATTGGGGGGGAAGTCCTGTTCACCATTCAATGATGCCTCTCCCATAGGTTACAGAGCCCAAAGATTATCATGCAAATGCCTTTGGCTTCCGTTCTCTGGATGGATGGCTTAAGTCCACATGACTCAGCATTAGAGACTTTAGATGTTCTCTGGGGAACCTTCCCATTGTTATTCCAGGGGAGAGAGACTCAAGGATAATTATAATGAAAAGAATATTGCAGAGTCCCGATATCACTTAGCTCTCATTAAAGAAGAAATAAGATCCATATTCAGCAGAGTAACAGTATAATGAGTTGTGCAGAGACCGGGGGGGGGGCTGGTTGGCTGGCAATCAGCACAGCAGGGGAGATGCCATTTCCTGCAATTTTTCATTGGCTGAATTGATAGATGGCACTTCTAGGCACTCTTCCAATTAAAGGAGGGAGCATCAATCCCTGTTAAAAAGAGGCAGCCAAACCAGTCTCCTTAGATAACTAAGGAAAGTCATTGCTTTGATTCTTAATTCAAAGCTTACAAAATACACCCAGATAAATCTCATGGCACTTTACACACATAAGCTTTGTGGGTTGCATATGAATAGCGGAACTACATGAATGGCGCCAGTCAGATGGATCTTTTCCAGCCGATGATCACCCACTTGGGAAGCAAAGAAAACTAGGGGCGGCCACTGTGGGTGGGGGAATTCCTGGAGATTTGGGGAGAGGAGCCTTGGGACGGTGAGGTATGGGGAGGGGAGGGACTTCAGTCTGGTGTAGTTTGTAACCACTCTGAGACTCCTTCGGGTAGTGAAGAGTGGGGTATAAATCCAATCTCCTCCACCTCCTCATGTCATAGAGTCAACTCTCCAAAGCAGCCATTTCCTCCATGGCGACTGATCTCTGTAGGCTGGAGATCAGTTGTAATTCTGGGAGATCCCCAGGCCCCTCCTAAAAGCTGGCAACCCAAATGGAAAACGTTAGACAGACAAGTCCCATGAGGCTCGCCCCCCAATGTGGTTCTAACTTCCATTCTGTTAATGGCATGGACACATACGTTTCTGTTTCATACCAGCTGCCATCTGGCTCTACTTCTCCCAAATGGCTCCTATTGGTTGCCATTTCACCTGGCTTCATCAGGAGTGAAATACCCCTTCATTGGCTTGCTTGGAACCAGCCACCATTTGGCTCTGTGACCTCTCAGAACCGGTTACCACAGTGCCCATCCCAACTGTTATTTACAGAACATTTATTTAAGGCTTAGTACCTCAGTGGGCTTGTTTTAGGGTTGCCATGCTCCAGGTGGTGGCTGGAGTTCTCCTGGGATAGCAACTGATCTCCAGGTGACAGTTCCCTTGGATAAAACAGCAGCCTACCACTAATTTACCTTATTTTAAGCCCAGTGGTGCCTTTAAGACTAAGTTTTATTCTGGGTATAAGCTTTCGTGTGTGGCTTCAGACCAATACCCATCTGAATTTACATTATTTTAGATGTATAAACTCCCCTTTTCTCCCCCAATGTGAATCCAAAGTGAAACATCACTCTCCCTTCTTCCATTTTATCCCTGTGAAGTGAGATTTGGCTGACAGAGTGTGACTGGCTTCAGAGTTTTGTAGTGTAATACAGACAAGGCAACAACCCAAGGCAGGATTCTTAATATCAGGTTTTATCCCTCCCTGCTCTATTTTCTCCTCCATCTCTGTTCATCCTTTCTACTCTGCCTTATTTCTGAAGGGGCACATGATGCAGCAGAGTCTATCTGGCTTGTGTGTGCTAATTAGAAATAAAGTTACACACGGAGCCTCTGTATCTTTACAAGATTAATACAAGTCCTTTATTGTAAGGAACTCGATTCTAGACAGGATCATGTAGAGATAGGATTCTAATCTAGTCTAATTAGCTAGGATGGATAGAGATAGAAATACAGGAGGCATGTCCTGCCCTCATGGTGCCAAGATGGAGACGTGGAACATAGTGTGGAGAGAATGTGTCAGACAGGAAGGAAGGAAGATTCCCGAGAGTAGCAATCTACACATCAAAGGGATAGTATCAGAGCAGTAGAAAAGGAAGGATGATTAGGGTCCTTGCTTACCTATCTCTGACTCTCTAGTTCCGCTCTGACGTCTGAAACTAAGAGACAGTGCAAAGTCCTTCACTTTCAACAATTTCTTCAGGCTAGAATGTTTTAGTCTGCCCAGCAACAGACTATAGTCCCTATAATAGGACAAATTTCTAAACTTCAGCAATTAAATAACTTTAGAGTTATCAGATGTCCTCCAAATATCCTCTTTTTTGGTGTCCGTTCTCTTTTGGACTACAAAAAACTGATGAAGCTGTCCTCTATTTGGGTTGGAAGGTTATGAATATTCCTACTTAGTAGCAATTATCACTGCTTAAATATTAGGGTTATTTAAAATGAGATTTGTCCTAGGCTGTGGTCACACACACTAAATAATCCACTTTCAATGCACTTTCCAACTGGATTTTGCCAGTAAAATCCAATTAGAAAGTGCACTGAAAGTGGATTGAAAGTGGATTATTTTGTGTGTGTGACCACAGCCATAACAATCATTTGTCTGAAGTAGTCAGTCAGGAAATATGTTTTGCTTTTCAAAATATGGTCACCCTAAATAACTTGCAAAACAGCTATTAAAGCACAACAGAGAACTTCCGTGAATGAGTGATGATTTGAACCTGGGACTCTGCCCTGACACTCTAACCACCACACTGCCTTGTAGTACACAATCACATCCCAGGGAAATATTCATCATATCTTCCACCATATTTTTCTTCTTCTTTGTGGCAAGCCCCAATTGTACATTTAAGCCATCCTTTTCAGTTCTCCAACCTCTGATGGAACAGTGGCTGGTAGCTCTCCCAACACAGGAATAAACGTCCAGCCCTCGTCCGCAGTTAAATGGATTGACCAGCATAGTCTGGGACACCATCCAAGAATTCATGAGTGATCATCAGCATCGCAGGTGGGAGGCCACCATGATATTTACTAGCATAATAAAAAGATTAAAAAAACAACAACAGCCACTTGCTTCTGAAATAAATAGAACACGTTGCTGGAAAAGTTAGGCTTGATGTACCATTGCTATGTCAAATAAGCATAATGTCTGAAAGAGACGCATTCCCCTATCCCCCACAACTCCTTATTTACAGAACCACAAGACAATATTATTTCTTCAAAAGGCCCCATCCACTCCCTGGCAAGAAATGAAACAATTTTTCCTACTTTGGTGGTTGGCTGGAGAGTTTATTAAAATGTATGTGCCCACAGCATTAATGGAAAACAAAATTGAGGTTTGGAGAGCGGGAAGCAAACAGGCCAATATTTAATGGAGAAAAGGATTATTTGGCATCACACACACACACACACACACACACACAGAGAGAGAGAGAGTCTTGAAATGTTTGCCCTGAACAATCTTCAAGAAAAGTACATAATGGCAAGCCTCTGTTGAGCATGGGAAAGAGCAGGTAGAGAAAGAGGTACTTTTCTCCCTTTCACACAATACAAGAACTCGTGGACACTCCATGAAATTGCTGAGCGGTAGGGTTAGAACGGATAAAAGGAAGTACTTCTTCACTCAAAGAGTGATTCACACATGGAATTCACTGCCATAGGAGGTGGTGGCGGCTACAAGCATGGACGGCTTCAAAAGGGAATTAGATAAGCATATGGAGCAGAGGTCCACCAGTGGCTATTAGCCACAAGGTATAGATAGGGACTCTGGGGCAAGTGATGCTCTGTCTTCTTGGTGCTTGGGGGGGGACAACAGTGGGAGGGCTTCTAATGTCCTGGCCCCACTGGTGGACCTCCTGATGGCACCTGGTATTTCTGGCCACTGTGTGACACAGAGTGTTGGACTGGATGGGCCTTTGGCCTGATCCAACATTGGCATCTCTTATGTTCTTATGAGCATCTCCGGAGTATCTTTCTGCCCTGCTAAATGGGCTAAACACACCAATACTACTGTAGATCAGTAGATTAGAATCTGGGAGACCCGGGTTCAACTTCTGCCTGAGCCTTGAAGCTCACTGTATGACCTTGGACCACTTGGTCTCTTCTCAGCCTGACCTACCTCACAACCCCATTGTGAGGACAAATATGGAGGAGGGCCATACATACTACCCTGAACCATTTAGGAAAGGTGGGATGTCAGTGTAGAGGTAGATGGACTGATGTATTTATTTGTTTGTTTATTTTGGTGATTTTTATTCCACCCTCCCCAAAGTGGGCTCAGGGCGGATCACAACAGATCGAGTCAAAGACTCAGTACAATAATCACATTAAAATCATTTTTAAAAATAAAGAATAATATTGGTAGCAACAATATAAATCTGTTGGGGCCACAAAGTAGAATCAGAATGGGCCCTTAATCAATATGTCTGAGATTCTAGTTTCTAGTTAGGAGCAGCAGAATGAGATGTCAGGATGAGAAAACAGAATGTCTGGATTTTACCTGATGGTGGGAGTGATTTTAGGGTTGCCATCTCCCGGTTGGGAAATTCCTGGAGAACTAGAGACAATGTTTGGGGAGGGCAGAGTTTCTGGAGGGAAGGAAGTTCATCAAGGATGTGACTTTCCTTGGAACAGAGCGTTTAAACTTTAAATATCGCTTCTAAGAATCTGTCTAAATCCATTCTAAGTGCTTTTGCAAGTTACGCTGTCCAAATCATCCCAACTCTGAGGAAGGGTGTTTTCCGAAAATGCCACAAGCAGGCCACCAGTTGGTTGGGCAAGAATGTTCAAATAACAATTGGAATGTGTTGATTTAATAATCAGACAATGCTCAGATAAATCCATGGGGCTCCCTGAACTGGACGGAATTGGAATATATTGAGCTAATTGTTGTTGTTGTTGTTGTTCAGTTGCACAGTCGCGTCCGACTCTTTGCGACCCCATGGACAAGTTCTCGCCAGGCCCTCCTGTTTTCCGCCGTCCTCTGAAGTTGGCTCAATTTCATGTTCGTTGCAGCTATGACACTGTCTAACCATCTCATCCTTTGCCGTCCCCGTCTTCTTTGACCTTCAGTCTTTCCCAGCATCAGGGTCTTCTCCAGTGAGTGCTCCCTTCTCATTTGGTGGCCAAAGTATTTGAGCTTCAGTTTCATTATCTGGCCTTCCAGGGAACAGTCAGGGTTGATTTCTTTTGGGATTGACTGATTTGATCTTCTTGCAGTCCAAGGGACTCTCAAGAGTCTTCTCCAGCACCATAGTTCAAAAGAATCCATTCTTCGGCGCTCGGCCTTCCTTATAGTCCAACTCTCGCAGCCATCCATGACTACTGGAGCTAATCAGAGCTCCACAATTGGAACTTAAAAGACTTCAGAAAGTATTGGACTTAAATTCTATCGTTTGGACTTTCTATCATTTAATTGTTTACCAATGCTCAATTTGGACTTTTGTACATGCACTTTATTAGAGTATAAGATAACACATGTTTATTGTTCCTAATATTCACCAGGTGAGCTGCTCTCTGTAGTCTGGAGATCAGTTGCAATTCCAGGTGAATTCCAAGTCCCACCTGGAGTTCCACTTCAAGTATGGCACTCCTGGATGATCTGCATTTTTTTTAAAAAACAGGAAGCACAGCAGGCCACGAGATTTAGCATAGCCATCTTTCCAGTCTTCCCCAGTGCAGAGAATGGTTCTACATATGTTTATTTACTAGAAATATGGTTTCAGCCAGACTCAAGTATCCACGTTTCATTTTCCAGTGACAAACTTCTCTTCTTGTATAAACCACAACACCACCTACATTTAAAGCAGTTTCTCAAAGTTCTTAACACGCCAATCGGTACACGACAGCCACATGACTCTGGGCCATCTAATCTGGGAGTGACCTGTCTGAAAAAAAAATTGACCAAAAAACGATGTGAGACCAGGTGGCTAGCTGAGAGCAGCTTCATCTGGAGGTACTTGTAGGTATTTTTTTTAAAAAATGTATCCACACTTCTCTTACAATAAAATCAACTTTGATGCTAATTGAATCTGAAAAACCCCACTGGACCAGCTCGCTGTTCTGACTCCGGGGCCCCCCCATGATCGAATTGTTTTCTTTTACGTGCTGATCCCTGTGATCTCCTCTCCTCTCTGTGCCCAGAGGGGACAGGGCTGGAAATGGAAGCACAGGTTTCCCCTGGGGTGCCAAGCTGTCAGCCCTCCCTCTGCAAACTTCAGATCTGCCATCCCCCTCCTCCTCACTGCATTGAGACAACAGCTTCAGAAACAGAGAACACAAGGAGACAGCTCCTCCCACCAGGAAACAAAATGCCTGTGCTGCATTGTGAAAAGGAATCCAGGGCAGGGGTTGAAGCTAATCACAAAACTGTGGTGGTTGCCGAGTTAGATTCAGAGGAAAGGCAGGTGTCTCCTGCTTTTCAAGAGCAACCTGGTACTTCAAAACGGGCATGTTCTGTCCTGCTCTGGTCATGCGGCCAATAGAACAGCTCCTAATAGGGCTGCCAAGCGCCCAGTGGGGGCAGGGGATCCCCCAACCCCCAGGCCCCGCTGCTCGCCACTGCTGAAAGCAGCAGCAGAAGAAAAATTAAAAAATAAGGCCTCATCTATTTTCAGGACGTTCTTACCATAGAGTTTCTAAAGATTCCGGGAGCTACCCAGAAGTGAAAAGTGTAGTTCTAGAAATCGTCAGAAACTCTATGGCAAGAACTTCTGGTTTTACCATGGAGTCTCCAGCAATTTCTAGAACCATCCTTTCCACTTCCAGGTAGCTCTAGGAATCACCAGGAACTCTATGGCAAAAACTTCCTGTAAGTACATGAGGCTTTATTTTATTTTTTTTCGCAGGATGTGCCCAACCCTCCCACTGGCACCAGGCTCTGCCTAGCAGTGCCTGGCAACCCTAGGTCTTACCTATATATAGGGGTCCCAAGTCCCTCCTGGCAGGAGTCTCCAGCAATTTCTAGAACCATCCTTTCCACTTCCAGGTAGCTCTAGGAATCACCAGGAACTCTATGGTAAAAACTTCCTGTAAGTAGATAAGGCTTTATTTTATTTTTTTTCACAGGATGTGCCCAACCCTCCCACTGGTTCCAGGCTCTGCCTAGCATTGCCTGGCAACCCTAGGTCTTACCCATATATAGGGGTCCCAAGTCCCTCCTGGCAAACACCAGGGAATGGAAGGGACTTACCAGAAGAAAGTTAAAGGCCCAGGCCATGTCGCTGGCAGTGCACAGGGAGTGACATCATCATGCCAGTGACGTTCTGGTATTTGGGCAAAAACTCTATGGTAAAACCAGCTTCTCCATAGTTTTTCCCCCAAATACCAGTGTCACCTGGAAGTCACTTCCTATGCAATGCTGGCAACGTGGCTTAGGCCTGTCTCTTAAGTCCCCCGTCAGCCAGTTGATTGGCAGCTGGGGGGGCAGGGCCTGGTGGGAGGGGCCCCCTGCCTCCAGGGTGGGGGTGTCTGGCAAGTCTATCCATATAGCAGCAGGGATGATTCAATGGCTAGGGCCATCAGGAGAAAGGGGCAGGTTTGGCTTAAACTCCACTAATGTTTCAGAGTTCACACTTTGTTTACCATCCGTTCCACAAAACGACTCTTTGTTATGCTGCTAACTTGGTGTACAAATTTAAGCCAACGGTCTTGTCATTCCTTGCATGACCCAGCGGGGGATATGGTTACATAGATCAATCAAATACGGATTTTCAGCAGTGCCACATTTTACACTGCCCAACCTCCATGTGGGGAACTAACAAATCAGTCAGTCCTATGAGTACTTCCTCTTCTGTTACTTGAAATCTGCTCTTCTACCCATCCCAAGCTGACCTGATCAATCAGCCTGGTTATTCAGAACAACCTTAAATATTCCTGGGGGCTGGGCCGGCCAAAGAGCACACATAAGTGTTTGTTAGCAAAAAAAATTGAAAAACACATCTTAGAACAAACTTGCCTGATTCCAAATCCCTCTTGGCCGCTGGTGGGGGATAGGGGGCCTGATTTGCCAGCTCCAGGCTGAGGAACTCGTGGAGATTTTGGGGTGGAGCCTGGGGAGTGCAGGGACCTCCATGGGACACAATGCCAGAGAGTCCACCCTCCAAAGCTGCCATTTCCTCCAGGGGAACTGATCTCTCCAGGGGAACCTCGAGGCTGTGATCCCTGAAAAGAGGGAACTCAAACCTGACCAGAATTAGATCTATCCTTGTTCTTCAAGAAGAGCCAAACAAAAATTATCTATCAAGGTCACCCAACAACTCTTTACGGAAGCTTCCTCGGTTACTGTGCCAGACTCTCTTTGCTTCTGACTGCAACGGAGTGGAGTGAGCCTTCCTGTTTATTAACAGGGTACAAAATAAGCACCATCTTGTCAGTCCCCCCCCATCCCCTTACGCTCCTCACAAGAATCCAGGAGGGACACATCAACCTTCACGCTGCCCTCCATCACTTT